>NC_081388.1:907873-1207873 GCF_030684315.1 Stegostoma tigrinum | reverse complement strand
GCCGCCAGTTTCTAATTTCCATTCCTTTCCCCCTTCTGCATATAGATGAGGGCGATGATGCCTTTCCTCATGGAATCACTCACGGCAGCTGCCAGAAGCGTACTGTTGTACACCCCTGCCAGATCCTGGCCAATCAAGTCCCACAGTGTGGAATATAACTCAGCCGGTAAGCCATTGCTTCCGGTAGATTTATTCTTTTCTAAGGATACTTCATCAGCTCATCCAGAGATAACAACTGGTCCAGGCTCTGAGAACTCTGTGATAGAGGATAGGGATGACTGGGAGGCCGTGCTGTCTGTGGGCTTGTCATACAGTCTGGCATAAAAGGATTTGCTGATCCTCAGTGTGTCAGGCTGAGATGACGTTATTGAGCTACCGGTCTTCCTTCAGGCTGCTGAGCACCTCTCTTTTGTGCACATTCTGGAAGAAGAAAGACCAGCACATCTCATCTTGCTCCACGGTGCTGATCCTGGACATGAAGATTATCTTGGAGGCCTCCAAGGCAGAGTGAGGCTCACTGGCTCTTGGAGATCATCCGTAACATTGACCCCCATTGTCTGCAGCAGGAATAGGCTCTGTTTTCTAGCGTTTGGACGGTTTCCCTATTCCTCCCCCACTTTTCTCTCTCCCACCTCTCCCTCTCTGTCTTTCTCTCTCTCTCTCTCTCTCCCCCCCTCTCTCTCTCTCTCTCTCTCTCTCTCTATATATATATTCCCCCCACCTTTTGAACACCCTTGAGGATAAAGAAAACTCTTGATATTCCCTTTGTCTGTTTCCCACAAGTCTGCTGGAGACTCAAAGAGGGGCTTCACAGTCCTCCAAGCTGCATAATGCCTTTTGAGCTCCTCAATGTTTTCTGGGATCAACAGTTTCATATTCAGCTCTCACATTCCCATGCCAGCCTGCTGGTCATCCTGTTGGTGAAGGCTGGCCAACAGGAGGTGGTGATCAGAGCAGAACACCGGCTTGACGTCAGTAGATCTGACCGAATACATTGGGATGCAAAACGGAAATCTATCCTTGAGTACATAGACCCATCTGCTGAAACCAGGAGAAAGCAATGGTTTTCCAAGTGTTGACAATATATTAATCAATTAAAGTTAGCTTGCCAATCAATCAGCATGGTTTTCTTCTTTGGTATAAGTTAATGTTACTGTTTGGAATTTGGTTTTCTTACATTTATCCAGGTAAACCATGAGAGGAAACACTTCAGCAGGAAGTATGTCATTTCAGCAAGATTCTAGTTCTCTGCTCCTAAGCAATAGGTATGAGGCCAGGTGTCAACATAAATTAGAGAGTACAGAACCAATGGATGGATGTCACTTCGAGACAGTAAGGACTGCAGATGCTGGACTGTTGCCATCCATTCTAATTCACACTGCTCCACCCTTTCTATGGACCAATCACAATAATGGCCTACCTGTATCCAACTATCATCATCCCTCCTACCCTTTCCCCAGCCCCCCACCCATCCCTCTATTTATTTCTGGGCTCCCCACCCCTCCCCAGTCATTATGAAGGCTTTCGGCTTGAAACCGAAACCTACTCCTCTGATGCTGTCTGACCTGCTGTGCTTTTCCAGCCACATATCTATATACAATGGATGGATGTGACACAACCAGCAGAGCTTGATAAGGATAGAACCTGAGAGGTTAGCCAGAAGAATGTTGGAATAGTCAAGTGTAGAGGTGAATGAGTCTGAGATGGAGGAACAGGGGAGGTGGAAATGAGAAGTCAGAGAGAATATGAGGTTGGAAACTTCTGTTCCAAGTTCCATAGAATGATTAGACTATGAATGCTTAGAACTGGTATCAGAATCAATTGAGACCGGAGTGGAGCAGATCAATGTATGAGGTAGGGAACACTCTGGAAATAAGTTTTGGCTTATATATTGACTCCACCAATTCTCTTAGATCTGCAGTGAAGTTCACCAAGCACGTTTAAGTATGTGTTGCTGCTAAGATTTTCTCAGCTTCAGTTTACAAACTCTATATTCACCTGTGCTGTCTGAGTAATATTGAATATTTATTTTCCTTCAGTGTTTCCAGGAGAATAAGAAGTCACCCAGTGGAATTACAAACAGGGACTCACAAAATGAAGAAGATGGCAGTAAAGAATAAAGTATTGGTTTTAAAGAGTGCCGAATCTCTAGGACCAAGAGGTTTCCATCCCAGAGTTTAAAGGAAGTAGATAGGAACTTTGCAGATGGCTTGACTATAACAACCCTGAGTTCTCTGGATTGGGGATCAGTTCTTTTAGATTGGAAAATTGCATGTCACTCTGCTACAAGGGTACCCCTCACATAAAGATCTGGTTAGACTGTGGAAAATTGCAACTTTAAGTAAATCATAGTTTCCCATAGGAATAAATATCAAAACTGGAGTTAGATTCTCATGGATATTTTTTGCCCAGAAAAATAAATATACAAATTAAAATATTGTACTATACTCTACATGTACAGCACTGATCATTGCCAGGTGAGAAAACTTGCAAAACAAAATAAATGACTAAATATAAAATAAATAGTGTACACTTAGGTATTTTAGAAACTTAGTATCGAAATATCTTAAACCTTATAAGTTGAAATGCTGTACATTTGTAAATACTTACATTCATAAATAAAATAATCTTCAAAATAACATAAATGTTACAATACAAAGGGCGTCCATCTATTGGCTACCACTTGCTAACAAGTACAGTTGTCCACCTAGAAAATTCTACCCGCTGGTCATGTGTCCTGTGTCTCCTTGTGTGGCTGGTGGGCCTGATTCGAGAACTATATCTCCCACCGCACATTTGGCAAGTGTTTCTAGGGATTGGCCCTTGACCTTGAGATTGCTGGCATTCCTTTCTCTGTTACTTTCCATACTTCCTCTTGCCATTGGGTCTTCTCAAAGAATTGTATCCCTTCATACAGGACCTTCCTCAAAACCAGTTTCTTATGAATGAGGGTGTCCCATGCATTAACATCTATGTTGTATTTCTTGAGGGAAACCTTCAGGGATTCTTTGAAACAGCTGCCTTGCCCTCCTCTTATTCAAATGTCCTCCTTGAGTTGGGTGAAGATGATTTGATTTGGCATTTGGAACACTAGTATCTAAGCTCATGGCTGATCCCAGCAGGTTTGGTTTCAGATGATCATGGCTGATACTATTGTCTCCTTCAAGGACTTTGCTGTTAGCACCTGTCTTCCTAGCTGATGCACAGAAACAGTCTCAAACAAATTTGATGGTATTTCTTGAGGTTGCATCCATATGTATTCCAAGTTTCAGACCCTTATAGAAGAGTCAAAAGTATGACTTAGAAAATAGAGTCCCTACAGTGTGGAAACAGGCCATTCAGCTCATCAGGTGTACACTGATCTTCTGAACAGCATCCTATCCAGACACCCCCATCCCAGTAACCCTGTGTTTCCCACGGCTAATACACCTAGCCTGCACCTCCCTAGACACTCTGGGCAATTCATCATGGCCAACCCACCTAGCCTGCAAATCTTTGGACTGTGGGAGGAAACTGGAGCACCCAGAGGAAGCCCATGCAGACACGGGGAGAATGTGCAAAATTGAATTGAACCTGGCTCCCTGGTGCTGTGAGGCAGCAGTACTGAGCCACTGTGCTATAACAAGGGGCTTAGATAGAGCTAATGGCAGTTGTCTTAGAACATAGAACTTAGAACATTACAGCGCAGTACAGGCCCTTCGGCCCTTGATGTTGCGCCAACCTGTGAAGCCCATCTAACCTACACTATTCCTTTCTTATCCATATATTTATCCAATGACCATTTAAATGCCCTTAAACTTGGCGAATCTACTACTGTTGCAGGCAGGGCATACCACACCCTTACTACTCTCTGAGTAAAGGACTTACCTCTGACATCTGTCCTGTATCTATCACCCCTTAATTTAAAGCTATGTCCCTTGTGCTAGCCATCACCATCCGACGAATAAGGCTCTCGCTGTCCACCCTATCTAATCCTCTGATCATCTCTTATGTCTCTATTAAGTTGCCTCTTAACCTTCTTCTCTCGAACAAAAACAGCCTCAACTCCCTCAGCCTTTCCTCATAAGATCTTCCCTCCATACCAGGCAACATCCTGGTAAATCTCCTCTGCACCCTTTCCAATGCTTCCACATCCTTCCTGTAATGCGACGACCAGGACTATACGCAATACTCCAAGTGTGGTCGCAGTAGAGTTTTGTACAGCTGCCACATGACCTCATGGCTCCGAAATTCAATCCCTCCACCAATAAAACCTAATACACCGTATGCGTTCTTAACAATCCTATCAAACTGGGTGGCAACGTTCAGGGATCTATGTATGTGGGCACTGAGATTCCTCTGCTTGTCCACATTACCAAGAATCTTTCCATTAGCCCAGTACTCTGTATTCTTTTCCCTGGGGTGGGAGATTTCAAGACTCGGGGGTGCAGTTTTGAAGTGAGAGGAAAGAGATTTAAAAACGGCACAAGGGGCAAATTATTTACACAGAGAGTGGTTCACGTGTGGAATGAGCTTCCCGGGAAAGTGGTGAATGTGGGTAAGTACATGAATAGAAAAGGTTTGGAGGGATATAGGCCAGGAGCAATATGGTGGGACTAGTTCAGTTTGGAATTATGTTCAGCGTGGACTGGTTGGATCAAAGAGTCTGTTTTTGTGCTGTATGACTCTATGACTGCTGTTACATAGGATCTTGGTTTCAGCTTAGATGTCATCAACGGTTCTTATCCTTAGGCATTCTGCTGTGGTCCAGACCAAATCCCCTCAAAATATTCATAAGGTAGCCTAAGCCCTAACGTTTTCTTATTTTAACGGTAAATGTAAGGTGTTTTTTATTCATTGGATGAGGGCATCACTGGCTTGGGCAGCATTTATTGCCCATCCCAAAAGGGTTCTATGCTTCTATCCTCGCTCTGCACCAGTTTGAGGCCAACAGTGCTAGGTTTGTAAATTGCCTTGGTGGGACTGAAGAAGCCCAGAATATCATGCTTGTCAGCAAGGAGTTACAGCTGCTTAGCTCTCTCAATCCACCATTATGTCTTGGGTTCCTTAGTTCTTCTTTGTATGTCCATCCTCGCTCCAAGATGAGTTCTCCTCAGTGTCACACAGGTGACATTGTTTTGCCAGGCACAGAGAGATTTCCTCTTTTAGTCAACAAGTTCTTGGCATTACTTGCTGATCTAGTCTTGTTGTTTTATTGTTTTGTAGCGGATGAGATGACAGCTATCTTCAGCTCTTTTCAGATTTCCTCCACACCATTAAAATAAATTCTTTGGAGATTTTGGTGAAGACATTGTTGGAAGTTTGTTAGTCTGCTTGGATCTTGAGATATTTTTCTAAATCGTTTTCTTAGGCTGCTTCTAGTACCATTGGATGGATATAGAAGAATGAATGAGTCTGGTCTGTCCAGAAGTCATCTGCACTGGTCTTCGCTTTAGTAATGAGGGCTTCATTTGGTTTTGGAATCAAATGATGACATAAGCTATCACATGCCTCCCAGAACTTGTCCTTTTGGCTGAACAGTATGTTGGTGATGTCCACCTAGTGTTCTGTATATTTGGTGAGCAGGAGGATCCTGTTGGAGTTACAATTTCTGAATCCTCCCTTTCCAATGGTTCCTTTCCAGAGTTGGAAGCCCTTCCAAAACTGCCATTAAGGTCTCCAAGAAGGATAATTTTATCTTCCTTAGAGATGTTGATGAGTATAGTATCCAGGATGGAGTAGAAGCCTTCTCTGTCCTTATCTATGATGACAAGGGTGGCAACATGGGCTCTCATGACTGTTGCCTGCTGGTTCTTGGCAAATTATGGATGGAGTGTCGTGATTGTTGATGTCAACAGGAGGCCTGGAAATCAGTTGATGAGATCACTCTTGGTGGTGAATCCAATTCCATGTATCCCAGGTTGTTCCTCGAGGTTTTCCTCTTTAGAAGGTCTAACTACTACCTTCTTCCCTCAGCTGTCCTTTGCCTGCTATTTGAGATTTCCGCAGGGCAGCAGATCAATGTTGAAATGCCTGAGTTCACGGGCAACAAAGGCAATGCTTTATTCTGGACAATTGTTTTGCTCGTTATGTATGAGGGTTCATAAATACAAGGTTCAAAGTCAAGATTGACTTTGTTTTTCAGACCACGGGCAGATGAGCCCGCTGGATTTGAATACAGTTCTGGTCACCACACGAGGTATATGGATGCTTTGGAGAGGGTACGGAAATGTTTACCAGGATGCTACTTGGACGTGGAATTTTAGCTACGAAGAAAGGTTGGATAGACAGTGTTTGTTTCCACTGGAATGCAGGAGGTTGAGGGGATGACTTGTGGGAGTTTATAAGACTGTGAATGGCATGGATACAGTGGAAAGTTATGATGCTTTTGTCCAGGTTGGAGGGGTAAATTGCTGGGGGACACAGGGTCAATGTATGGGGTGGGGATTATGTTTAAAAGAGATATGCAAGGCACATTTTTCACACAAAGAGTGGTGACTGCTGAGAACGCGCTATCAGAGGAGATGCTGAAAGCAGACACAATATCAGCATTCAAGAAGCATCTGGATGAAATCGTGCAGAGGAAGGGAATAGAGGGATATGGATCCTGTAAGTGAAGGCAGTTTTGTTATGGAAGGGCAAAATGTGTCAGCGCAGGCTTGGTAGGCTGAAGGGCTTGTTCCTGTGCTATACTGTTCTTTGTTCTTTGGTTGCGGTCCGAAAGCCAGCTTGGTTTTGGAACAGTGATAATGGGAAGTGTAGACGCTGGAGAATCCAAGAGAACAAAGTGTGGAGCTGGACGAACACAGCAGGTCAAGCAGCATCTCAGGAGCACAAAAGCTGACGTTTCAAGCCTAGACCCTTCATCAGAGAGGGGGATGGGGAGAGGGAACTGGAATAAATAGGGAGAGAGGGGGAGGCGGACCAAAGATGGAGAGAAAAGAAGATAGGTGGAGAGGAGAGTATAGGTGGGGAGGTAGGGAGGGGATAGGTCAGTCCAGGGAAGACGGACAGGTCAAGGAGGTGGGATGAGGTTAGTAGGTAGATGGGGGTGCGGCTTGGGGTGGGAGGAAGGGATGGGTGAGAGGAAGAACAGGTTAGGGAGGCAGAGACAGGCTGGACTGGTTTTGGGATGCAGTGGGGGGAGGGGACAGACTGGACTGGTTTAGGGATGCAGTGGGGGGAGGGGACAAACTGGGCTGGTTTTGGAATGCGGTGGGGGAAGGGGAGATTTTGAAGCTGGTGAAGTCCACATTGATACCATTGGGCTGCAGGGTTTCCAAGCGGAATATGAGTTGCTGTTCCTGCAACATTCGGGTGGCATCATTGTGGCAGTGCAGGAGGCCCATGACGGACGTGTCGTCTGAGGAATGGGAGGGGGAGTTAAAATGGTTTGCGACTGGGAGGTGCAGTTGTTTATTGTGAACTGAGCGAATGTGTTCCACAAAGCGGTCCCCAAGCCTCCACTTGGTTTCCCCAATGTAGAGGAAGCCACACCGGGTGCAATGGATACAGTATGCCACATTGGCAGATGTGCAGGTGAACATCTGTTTAATCTGTACAGTATACCACATTGGCAGATGTGCAGGTGAACATTTCATATGTCCATTTCAAGCCCACTGACTCCCACAGCTACCTAGAATACACCTCCTCCCACCCACCCTCCTGCAAAAATTCCATCCCCTATTCCCAATTGCTCTGCCTCCGCTGCATCTGCTCCCAGGATGAGGCATTCTACTCCCGCACATCCCAGATGTCCACGTTCTTCAAGGACCGCAACTTTCCCCCCACAGTGGTCGAGAACGCCCTTGACCGCATCTCCCGCATTTCCCGTAACAAATCCCTCACACCCCGCCACCGCCACAACCGCCCCCAGAGGATCCCCCTTGTTCTCAAAAACCACCCCACCAACCTCCGGATACAACGCTTCATCCTCCGACACTTCCGCCTTCTACAATCCGACCCCACCACCCAAGACATTTTTCCCACCCCACCCTTGTCTGCTTTCTGGAGAGACCACTCTCTCCGTGACTCCCTTGTCTGCTCCACACTCCCCTCCAACCCCACCACACCTGGCACCTTCCCATGCAACCGCAGGAAGTGCTACACTTGCCCCCACACCTCCTCCTCACCCCCATCCCAGGCCCCATGATGACTTTCCATATTATGCAGATGTTCACCTGCACATCTGCCAATCTGGTATACTGTCTCCATTGCACCCGGTGTGGCTTCCTCTACATTGGGGAAACCAAGCGGACGCTTGGGGTCCGCTTTGGAGAACACCTCTGCTCGGTTCGCAACAAACAACTGCACCTCCCAGTCGCAAACCATTTTAACTCGCCCTCCCATTCCTCACACGACATGTCCATCATGGGCCGCCTGCAGTACCACGATGATGCCACCCGAAGGTTGCAGGAACAGCAACTCATATTCCGCTTGGAAACCCTGCAGCCCAATGGTATCAATGTGGACTTCACAAGCTTCTCCCCTCCCCCCACTGCATCCCTAAACCAGCCCAGCTCGTCTCCACCCCCCACTGCATCCCAAAACCAGTCCAGCCTGTCTCCACCTCCCTAACCTGTTCTTCCTCTCACCCATCCATTCCTCCCACCTCAAGCCGCACCTCCATTTCCTACCTACTAACCTCATCCCACCTCCTTGACCTTCCCTGGACTGACCTATCCCCTTCCTACCTCCCCACCTATACTCTCCTCTCCACCTATCTTCTTTTCTCTCCATCTTCGGTCCGCCTCCCCCTCTCTCCCTATTTATTCCAGTTCCCTCTCCCCATCCCTCTCTCTGATGAAGGGTCTAGGCCCGAAACGTCAGCTTTTGTGCTCCTGAGATGCTGCTTGGCCTGCTCTGTTCATCCAGCTTCACACTTTGTTATCTTGGATTCTCTTGGAACAGGTTATTTTTAGGTCATTTTTCTAGCTCCTTCCTCATGTGGAGTGAGCAGAGTGGATCTTGAAGAGGACTGCTCAACCATGAAGAATGCTGACAAGTCATTTTCCTGCCCTATTCCCAAAGCAAAGCAACTTGAGTCAAAATCCACCACGTATGTGCCAGTCTGAAGGTAGGGACTTCCAGATCTCACAATCCCATCAACCCTCACCAATCATTGCAGACTTGTATTCGTTTGTGAGTGTGATCCTGTGTGTGTGTGTGTATCTGTGTCTGGCTGTCTGTGTGTATGTGCGTCCGCGTGTGTGTGCGCATATGTGTGTCTGCCTCTGTATGTCCGTGTGTTGTGGGGGGGTGCACAATGTGTTGAATTCCCTAAAGAGTACTATTTAAATATGTTAAAAATTACACCTGGCCACAAGAGTGTAGTGAACTTCTTGACCAGGACCTCCAGGGTCCAGTTCCACACCACAAATTGTTGCCCATGGAAGATGAATTTATAACATTGCCAATAGGCAGGCGGTGACAGTGGGAGAGTCACCGTTCAGCCATTCTGTTGAAGGCAGTGACAAAGCACTGCAGTATTTTGCCTATAAGCATAGACCAATCCAATGGAAGTCTGTGACCCAATGCCTGGAAAAGAGGCTGAGAGAAAGGCAGACAGATTTTAAGTCTTACCACACTCCATCTAGTGACAGAGGTTGATCAGCCACAGTAGCTAAGAACTATCAGAGCTAACTGCACCAATCAACTTTTGTCTCTAGATAAAGCATGAGTGATGAATGGAGCGAGCAGAGGAGTAGCAATTAATGTGGAGGACATCAGCAACTTTCAAGGCAAGAACAGAGGGCATGATGCAGGACTGAGGACGGATGTGGACCCCATGTGAACAATATCAACTGATCAGAGAGCCAGCATGTGTTTGTAAAGTTCACAACTGATTACATTTTTTAAAGGGATGACAACAGCAATGTGTTTTCAGAAAGCATTTGATAAAGTCCTTCATGTGAGACTATTAACTAAAGGTGCAGCTCATGGAACTGAAAGTGTCAACTTAGAGCTGGGGTATATCACAATAATGCTATGGTAGCCATAACTGCTTCAGCCCCAGAGCTGCGGTCCCAGCACATCTCACTATCTGAACAGAGAGCCTGGAGGTAAAATGTTAAGCCGACCTGGACATATCTGTTGAAGTCTGCACAAGGACAATGATTGGCATCATCTGCCCATTGTTGTTCATTGTTGTCCCATCTCAAATATGTGGTAAAGTTGACTTTGCTCTTTGGTCTGAGTGGGTGGTGAATCTGGCCTTGGAGAAGGGGCTCACTGTGGGTGGGATTTACCTGCACTGAGGCTAGTGATCTCCAACGTCCGCTGTTTATTGCCAGTGAACTTCATCTCCTCCCTCAACTAGTGGCAGCTGGAGAAGGTGAGGTCAGAGATAGCACACATCTTGCTCAGGTTGAAGGGCAGTAGCTTCTGGTGCTTTCCTCAGAGCATGGTCTTGGTGAGCTTGACCCAAGAGGAGGTGACTGAGAGGGCCTTCGCTGTTATCCATGCACTTCCTGGATAACACAGCGTAATGTTATTAATGTAAGGAAGTGGGGCACTTTAGGAGGAATAACTCTGCCTCTAATGCTGCCAAATCCATACCAATGGCTGGATGTTGCATTGCTGTGTCCACCAGCCACTTCCCCAAAGACAGCACCTGGAGCTCCTCAAGCCTCAATGAGCCAGAGGTCACCATCATCACAGCCACTGGTGAGGAGTAGATACAAGTATCTTAGTGGAAGGAGGCACAATGCAAGGTGAAGCATCTAGAGGTTGCTCACCCAGGATGTGTCCTCTTGCCCTCTCAGTCCTGATCTGGGGCCCCTAGGCATAAAAATGCCCCTGTAGATGTGTACCCATCACCCCAGAGCAGTGATCCTGAGCCCAGCCCCAGCCTTCAACTGCTCTGCAGAAGAAACACGTGATCGGTTCCCACAATCGCCCTTCATCACCTCAGCGTGGGGGTCCCAAGTCACAAAGCCAAAGCCATAGACTCATATAGCATAGAAACAGGTCCTCTGGCCCACCTTGTCTGTGCCAACCAACAAACACTAAACCAGACTAATCCCATTTACCTGTACTTGGTCCATAGCCTGCTATGTGTTGGCATTTTAGAATTCATCCAGATGCTTTTTAAATATTGAGAGTAGCACCATCCACCATCCTCTCAGGCAGCACGCTTCATATTTCTACCACCCTCTGGGTGAAAAAAAGTTCCTCAAATCCCCTCTGAAGCACTTACTCCTCACCTTAAACTTGTGCCCTCTGGTCTTCAGCACCTCAATCATGGGGAAAACTCTATCGATACCTCTCATAATTTAGTATATCTCAATCAGATTCCCATCAGCCTCGTCTGCTCCAGACGTCTATCGAGGTTTTCCTTATAATTGACACCAGGCAACATCCTGGTGAATCTCCTTTGCACCTTCTCCAGTACAATCACATCCTTCCGATAGTATGTGGTCCAATAGATTAAAGAACAATTACCAACAGATTTAAGAACAGATTCTTCCCCTCTGTTATCAGACTTATGAACAGACCCCTCATATATCAAAGTTGATCCACGTCAGTAGCTGTAACACTATGTTCTATTTTTTATTGTATCTCTGTCGATAGACATAAATCAAATAAAATGAGTATTCCATCTGTGGCCTAACCAATGTTTTATAAAGTTAGGATCATTGAATCTCCACAGTGTGGAGGAATCCATTTAGACCATGAAGTCTGCACCAACCCTCCGAAGAACATCCCACCTGAACAAGCTACTCCACCCAGAATAACCTCATAACTCAATATGTACCATGGCCAATCCACCTTTGCTTGCACATTGTTGGACACTACCAGACAATTTGTAACAAGCCTTCCTTGTTGTTATGTTCTACACATTTGGCTATTGAAAGCAAGTATCCCATATGCATTCTTTCCTACCCAGTCTACCTGCAGTGATGCCTTCATGGATCTATGGACATGTGCACCAAGGTCCCTTTGTTCCTCAGTACTCCCCAGGGACCTACTATATGTTGCATATATCCTTCCCTTCTTGGACCTCCCAATGCATCACTTCACATTTAGCAGGATTAAATTCCAGCTGTCATTGTTCTTCCCAATTCCCAGTTGATCAATATCAGACTACAGCCTTGATGCGCTGCCATAGTCTTGACGCCCTGATGAAAATGTGGAGCCAGGAAAATGGTCACCTCGCTGAATTGGAAGTGAGGTGTACAGTGATCCCTTAGTGCTGAGATGTTCTGGAGTCTGCATTGTGGCTTCTGCTGCAGTTGATGTTGTAGCTGTGTCTACATGTCATCAACACTGTGCAACCATCACCATCACCTTCAATGTGTGGAGGAAGGAAGGGCATACAGGGGTCCCCAACCTTTCTCAGTAATCCACCGAGGAACATCCTGACCCTCTGCCTGTCAGTTCAGGCCATCACCGGGTCACTGAGCTAGCTTGGATAGACCAGACCAGTTCAAAATCCAAAGTCCATGCTTGCCTATCCTTAGACTAAATGCCCATTCAAATAAATGCAAGCATGCCATAAGCCTATTTTGCTAACCACCTGTGCTGCCACCTTCAGTAATCTGTAGACCTGCACACCCAGATCCCTCCGCATATCAATACTCCTCAGGTTTCTGCCATTCACTGTACAATTTCCACCTGTACTTGATCTTCCAAAATACATCATCTCACATTTGCCTGGATTAACTCCATCTGCCATTTTTCTGACCATGTCTCTAACTGACATATATTCTGCTGTAACCTCTGACAATCCTCCTCAATATCTGCAAATGCACCAAGCTTTATATCTTTTGCAAACTTACTAATTAGACCAGCTACATTTTCCTCCAAATCATTATTGTAGATCATGAACAGCAGAGGCCCCAGCATGGAGCTCTGTGGAATGCCACTAGTCACAGCCCTCCATTCCAAAAAGCATCTGCTACCCCCTGACTCCTATGACTGAGCCAGTTCTGTATCCAAGATAACAAAGTGTGAAGCTGTATGAACACAGCAGGCTGAGCAGCATCTCAGGAGCACAAAAGCTGACATTTCGGGCCTAGACCCTTCATCAGATGCTCTCTGATCAAGGGTCTAGGCCCGAAACATCAGTTTTTGTGCTCCTGAGATGCTGCTTTGCCTGCCGTGTTGATCCAGCCTCACACTTTATTATCTTGGATTCTCCAGCATCTGCAGTTCCCATTATCTCTTAGTTCTGTATCCATCTTGCCAACTCACCCCAATACCATGTGACTTCACCTTTTGGACCAATCTGCCATGATGGGCTTTGTCAAAGGCCTTACTAAAGTCCATGTAGACAACATCAACCATTTTTCCCTTATCAATCATCTTCATCACCTCCTTAAAAAACTCAATTATGTTAATGAGGCATGACCTCCTCCTCACAAAATCATGCTATAAGTCCATTTGCTTCTAAATGCATATAGATCTTGTCTGTGGCTAACACAGATAACTAGGATGTACCAATTACAGAAAGTTTATTGAGAGAGGTACAAGACTGGTGGCTTAATTTAGATGTTTCAGGTGAGATAGAAAGCAATGTAAAAGAAGAGGAGGAATTGAGTCACCTGTAAGAGAGAATATCTCAGCTGTACCTTGGAGGGCTTATCTGGTGAAAGCCGTATGGGTAGAGCTCAGGAATAAGGGATACAATCCCTTTAATGGGATTGTACTACATGCTTTGCAGCAGCCAGCAGATGATAGGCAACAGATATGAGGACAGATTATGGGAAAATGTAAAAAGTTGTGGTGAGTGATTTTAAACTCCACTATTTTACTGGCACTGGCTGAGTTCCAGGCACCTGGTAGAGGGAGTGCAGGAAGGTTTGTCGGTGTGTCCAGGACGGCTCTTTAAACAAATTGTAAATAGTTCAAATAGGTAAGTGTCCATACTAATCATGGTTTTGGGGAGTGAGCCTAGCCAGGTGATTTGATTAGATTAGATTCCCTACAGTGTGGAAACAGAACTTTCGGCCCAACGAGTCCACACCACCCCTTGGAGCATCCCACCCAGACCCATCCCCCTATAACCCACACACCCCTGAACACACTATGGGCAATTTAGCATGGCCAACCCACCTACCCTGCACATCTTTGGACTGTGGGAGGAAACCAGAGCACGGGGAGGAAACCCACACAGACACAGGGAGAACGTGCAGACTCCACACAGACAGTTACCGAGGCTGGAATCGAGCCCGGGTCCCTGGCGCTGTGAGGCAGCAGTACTAACCACTGAGCCACGTGCCACTCCTAAAAGGTGATTGAAGTTTCAGTGGGGGAGCATTTCTGTAAGTTCTGTAAGTTTTAATTTCCTAATGGAGAAAGATAAGAATAGTCCTTTGGTGAAGGTATTACATTGGGGTAAGGTTAACTATGACAATATAAGGCACAAACTTAGGAATGTAGATTGTGGGCATTTGTTGGAGGGTAAATCCACATCAGGCGTGTGGGAATCTTTTCAAGGCCAGTTGATTAGAATTTCAGGCCAGCATATTCGTGTGAAGATGAAGGGTAAGGATGACAAGATTAAGAAACCTTGGATGACAGCAGAAACTGAGAGGCTAGTCAAGAAGAAGGAGGAGATGATACCTCATTGGTATTATCATTGGACTATTAATCCAGAGACCCAGGTAACATTCTGAGGTCCCAGGTTCAAATGTGAATTAAATTTTAAAAAATCGAATTAGGAGTTGTAAGGATGACAATGAATGCATTGTCAATTGTCAGGGAAAACCTTCCAGGCTCACTAATGTTCTCAGAGGTAGGAAAGTGCCATCCTTACCTGCTCTGGCCGACATGTGGCTTCATATCCACAACAATGTGGTTGACTCGTAACTGCTTTCTGGGCAATTAGGGAAGGCCTGGCCTGCAATGTCCTCATTTGTGAATGAATAAGGAGGCATCCATAAGGTTTAGGAAACCAAAGACAGACAAACCCCTCACAGATTACAAAGGTAGCAGGAAAGAACTCAAATAATGAATTAGGAGGGCCTAAAGGGCCTATGAAATGTTTTTGGCAAACAGGATTAAGGAAAATCCTAAGGTGTTTTATACATATATATCAGAAACAAGCATGTAGCTAGGCAAAGGACAGGTCCACTCAAAGACAAAGGAGGGAATTATGCATGGAGCCAAAGGATGTGGGTGATATCCTTAATGAATACTTGGACATTGGTATTTACAAAGAAGAAGGGCATGGTGGATGAGATAGTAGGAACTGCAGATGCTGGAGAATCTGAGATAACAAGGTGTAGAACTGCATGAACACAGCAGGCCAAGCAGCATCAGAGGAGCAGAAAAGCTGACGTTTCAGGACCAAACCTGAGGGAGGGGAAGGGGGTTCTGAAATAAATAGGGAGAAAGAAGGAGGCCAATAGAAAATGGATAGAGGAGAAGATCTGTTGCAGAATGCTGAGGGAAGCAGGTGAGGAAGTTGCTTGAGCCTTGTATGAAATCTTTGTATCCTTCTTCATCGCAGGGGAAGTCCCTAAAGACTGAACTCTCCAGCGTTGTTCCTTTGTTTAAGAAGAGCAAAAGGATAATCATAGAAATTACGCATTGGTGAGCCTCATGTCTGTGGTAGGGAATTAATTGGAGAAGTTTCTTAGGGATAGGATTTATGCATGTTTAGAAAAATATGGACGTTAATGTTAGGAATCATGGCTTTGTGCAGGATTAGGTCATATCTCACAGAGTTGATTAAGTCTTTTTGAGAAAGTGACAAAGATGATTGCTGAGGGCAAGGCAATAGATATTGTCTACATAGACTTTGGCAAGATCCCTCATGGCAAGCTGATGCAAAAGGTAAAGTCACATTGGACAGATGAGATGGATACAGAATTGGCTTCTTCATAGAAGACAGAGTGTAGTGATAGAAGGGTGTTTTTCTGTCTAGAGATCTGTGACTGGTGGTGTTCCATACAGACCAGTGTTGGGACACTTGTTTATAATATTTATGAATAATCTGGAGGAAAATGTAGGCGGTCTGATTGTAATTTTGAGGACAGCACAATGATTGAGAGGAGATGTGGATAGTGAGGAGGATTGTCAGAGGATACAGCAGGGCAGAGAAATGGCAGATGGAGTTTAATCCGGTCAAATGCGAGGTGATGCAATTTTGAAGTTCTAATACAGGACGGAAGTATACAATAAATGGCACTCAAGATACAGAGGGAACAAGGCGTACAGGTCCACAGTCCCATGGAAGTGGTAACACCAGTGGACCAGGTGATTAAGTAGGCATATGGCATGTTTGCCTTCATCAGGCTGGACAAACAGTATAAAATTGGCAAGTCATGTTGCTGCTGTATAGAACTTTAGTTAGATCACATTTGGAATATTGTGTACAGTTCTGGTTGCCACACTCCCAGAAGAATGTGGAGGCTTTAGAGAGGTTTCAGAAATGGCTTACGAGGATGTTGCCTGGCTGGGAGGATATTAGCTTTGAGGGGAGATTGGACAAACTTGGTTAATTTTCACTTCAACGTCAAAGGATGAGGGGCAACCTGATATAAGTTTACAAAATTATGAGAGGTACGGATAGAATGGTTAGTCAGAGCCTTTTTCCCTCGGCAGAAATGTTAATTACTGGGGGGGGCGTAGATTTAGGCTATAAGGAGGTAAGTTTAAAGGAGCGGGGGGGGGGGTCAATTTTTTTTATGCGGAGGGTAGTAAGTTCCCGGAATGTGCTGCCAGAGGAGGTGGTGGAGATGGGTGCATTAGCAATGTTTAAGAGGCATCTTGAAGGACATATCAATAGGCAGGGGATAGACGAATATGGACTGCATAGAGGCAAAAGGTTTTTAGTTCAGCAAGGCATCATGTGTTGGGGTATATTTGGTGAGGTAAAGGACCTGTTCCTATGCTGTACTGTTCTTTGTACAATGCCATCTGTCGCCTGAAAACAGTGATGCTTGGACCCAGCGTCACACACCAGTTGGAGGATGCTCAGGCATTTGGTGGAATCCCATCTGCATATACCCCTACTTGGGCAGAATTTCATATTGGCCCCAGGGTCCTGAACCTCCCTTAGCAGCCTGCAACCCACAACCTGAGTGCCTTATGGGAATGGCCTTTGTGTCTCCTGCCTGGCGCAGAGGTGCTTTTGAATGGGCTGCACACCATTCACTTTGACCCTTCCGTGTGCAGCCAGAGGTTGAGATAGGTCATCCACTTGGCACCTCTGGCTGTAGATTGCTGTGAAAGCTTCGGCCTTATTCCTTTCAACTTATGTGTCAGGCTCTTCCATCACTTACAATTGGGATATTTGTGGAGCCTTCTCTTCCAGTGAACCGTTTAATTGTTCACCACCATTCACCATCCAGATGTGGCAGGACTGCAGAGCTTAGATTTGGTCTGTTGGTCACTTAGTTCTGTCTATCACTCGCTGCTTTTGCTGTTTCACATGGACGTAGTCCTGTTTGGTGGCTTCTCCAGGCTGACAACTCATTTTCGGGTGTGCCTGGTATTGCCGCAGGCTTGCCTTCTTGCACTCTCCATTGAACCAGGGTTGATACCCTGGCTTGGTGGTCATGGTTTGAATACTGGATACGCTGCTGTTGATGGCCCACAGTGACTCATTAGTGCCTTGAGTCAGTACATCTCTTTTGAGTCTGTTCCATTTGACACAGTGATAGTGCCACACAAAACAATGTAAGGTGTTCTCAATGTGAACCAAAGATTTTGTCTCCACAAGCTCGCAGATTGGTAAAGATTCAGCCCTATTTTACCATGCATTTCCAAGTACTCTGCAATCTCATCCTTAATAATGGACTCAAATCTCACCAACAACAGAGGTCAGACCAACTGACCTATAATTATCTGTGTTCTGCCTCCCTTCCTTTTTAAACAGGGATGTTACTTTCACCATTTTCCAGTCCTCTGGGACACTTTCTGGATTTAGTGACTCCTGAAAGATCACTCACAAAGCATCCATAATCTCCTCAGTTATTTCCTTCAGAATCCTGGGGCATAATCCATCGTTCTGGGTGATTTACCCACTATCAGACCTTTCAGCTTCCTAGCACCTTCTCCTTAATGATGGCCACTACACTCACGTCTGTCCCCGACTCTCTTGAAATTCAGTTAGGCTGCTGGAGTCTTCCAGTGTGAAAACTGATGGAAAGTACACATTCAGTTTCTTCACTTTTTCTTACTTCTTCAGCTTCAGTTTCCAGCAGATATTTTCTGCCTGTACTGTTCACAAAACAAAGCTTTTCACTGTGCTCAGGTGCATGTGACTACAATAAATCAAATCAGTCCAAAGCCTCTCTATTATCTTATATATGTCTAAAAAACTTTTAGCAGACTTCTCTTAGTTTACTAACTAGCTTACTGTCTTATTTCATCTTCTTACCCCAATTTGATTTTTCAGTTGTCTGCTGATTTTTAAAGGCTTCCCAAACCTGTACGATCTTCACCACATTGTATGTTTTTTTTATTTTGCTTTCACACTGTCCCTGATTTCCCTTGTCAGCCATGGTTGCCTTGTCCCTCTCACATAGTTTGTCTCTTCTTCCTTGGGATGAATTTCTGCTCTATCTCCATGAATTACCCACAGAAATTCATGCAAGTGTTCTTCCACTGTCTTTAATGCTACGTTCTCCCTTCAATCAACTTTTAACAGATCCTTCCTTATATCTTTGTAATTACCTTTACTCAGTTGTAATCCTGTCACATCTGATACCAGCTTCTCGCTCTCAAGCTGCAGGGTGAGTTCTATTATATTGTGGTCACTGGCCCCTAGGAGTTCCTTCACTTTATATTCTCTATTCAAGTCGACCTCATTATTCATCACTACATCCAGAACTGCCTGTTCCCTAGTGGGCTCTGCCACAAGTCGAACCAAAAAACCATCTCCTAGGCATTCCACATATTCCTTTTATTGACTACCAATTGGATTTTCCCAGTGTTCCTGCATATTGAAGTCCCCCATGATTATTATAATACTGCCTTTCTTGCAAGTTTATTTTAATCTCCTGATTTATTTTCTGACTACCGTTCAGGGGCTTGAACATAACTCACACAGGGTCTTTCCAGTTCCTTAACTCTACCATAAGATTCCATGCCTTTTGAACATATGTTATTTCTTGCTATCAACTGAATTTAATTTCTTACGAACAAGGTAAAGACTGCCCATCTATCTGTCCTTTTAATAGGACGTGTGTCCTTGGATATTTAGTTCCCATCCCGGGTCCACTGCAGCTACGTCTCTGTGATGCCCACAACATTGTACCTGACAATTTCAATCTGCACTACAAGCTCATTTATGTTGACTGCCCCCTCTCTCATAGTTGTTCCATTATCTGCTATGCCTGAAGTTAGATTCCTGACCCTTTCCATACCCTCTATCCTATTAGCTGTTCAGGAAACTCTAAGAACCTCTCCTGAGACATCACCCCCACCCCCAGCACTTTTAACTAGTTTAAAGTCCTTGTCACCATCCTTTCGGTCTTTTCACTCAGATCCTGGTTCCAAATAGGTTCAGGTGAAGCAATACTGACACGAATGCCCCACAAAATGGAACCTTTATTTAATCCAGTCCTTTAGCCACATGTTTGCAGAGAACAGAGAATAGGCCTTCTCCCCATCATTTCTGCACCAGCCATGACGCCATTCTAAACTGATTCCGTCTGTCCGCATATTGTCCTTATCTCTCAATTCTCTGCATGTTCACATGTTTGTCCAAATATCTCTTAAATGTTGCTCTTATATCTGTTTCTTCCAACTTCTCTGGCAGTGCATTCCAGACACCTACCTCCCTCTGTGTAAAAGGCTTGCCTCATATATCTCCTTTAAACGATCACCCCTCTCACCTTAAATCTATGCCCCCTACTATTTGACATGTTCACCCTGGAAAAAAAATTATTCCTTTCTGAATCTGCTACAATTGCAGACTTCTGATCGAGAACGTATCTATCCCAGCCTTAACTATACACAGGACTCTGCTTCCACAGCAAGGAGTTCCAAAAATTCACAATCCTCTTTCCTCCTTTTTTCAGTCTTAATTTGGGGAATAATTGATAATGGAGACTCTCCTTTCAAGGGCATAGAACAAAGAAATGTACAGGACAGGAATGGGCCTTTCCACCACAATATTGTGCCGAATATGACGCCAAATGAAACTAATCCCTTCTGCCTGCTCTTGGTCCATATCTCTCCGTTCCTTGTACATTTATGTACCTGTCTAAAAGTCCATTAAATGTCCCTATTGTGACACCACCACTGCCCCTGGCAATGTGACCCAGACTCGTACCACCCTCTGTGTAAAAACTTCCCCTCACTTCTCCTTTGAACTTTCCCCCACTCACCTTAAATGCATGCCCCCTAGTATGAGATGTTTCAAGTCTGGGAAGAAGATTCTGATTAACCCTGTCTATGCATCTCATAATTTTTATTGACTTCAGTCAAGTGTCCCCTCAGCCTGCACCACTCAAGAGAAAGCAACCCGAGTTTTTCTAGCCTCTCCTTAAAGCTCATACCCTTGAATCCAGACAGCCTCTCCAAACCTTAGGTCCTAACATTTTCTTATTTTAAAGGTAGATATGATGCGCCATGTTCCAGGTGTGATGCGACTGGTCAAACTATTTGACATTAAGCAAAACACAATTTATATTTGAAGTACAAACAAAAGAAAGAGAACTTAGAGTAACTTAACTATTGGAAAACTACAGCAACTATACCTAATCATAATAACACCTACTCCAGTATAGTAACATCCTATGAGCACCCTGCTTGGCAAAAAGGCAAATGCAGACACAGATTTTCACATGCAGTTCTCCAACCCAGGAAGAAAAAACATTGAGAAAAAATTTAGAGAAATTGGCAGCTAGGAGACATTCATTGAGTTTCCAACTCTTTTGAGACACCAAAGGCTTCTTATGCCACTGAAAAAACCAAAATCCAGAAATCCTGATCTGTTAGAGCTGGCCACACCCATTCAGGCTGTTTAACAAAAATCTCAAGGCCTCCCAAGCTGTTTACTCAAGTGGCTCTGGTAGACTGGTCCAAGACTCTGCTTTACATTCCCTCTTCAAAAGCAAAACAGAATAAAATCTTAAAGTCACAACATCATCACAGGAATATGGTGTTAACTTGGATCAGCCATGATCTCACTGAATGGTAACACTGGCTTGAGAGGCTGCATGGCCTTCTCTTGTTCCCATGTTGAGTCAAGAGGTCTGCCCTGAAGTTGTTGTGACTGCTTCTAATCTAGGCAAAGCTCTGAGTCTGTGTGTGTACAATTATCAGATTTAAAGGTAATTTGTGTAAATGCCTCCCAAACAAGAGAAAATTATCATTCATACAAGGAACTTCCAGCACACAACGGTTTAATTATAAATATGTCCGAGAGGAAAGGGAACAGGATCAGGAAGAATTTTATTTGCAATTTTTCTTGAGGAATGTCCTCAGAAAGGTGCCAAAATCTCAATGGAATGTTTTGCAACAGTTCCACATCAGTGTAAGTCCTGAACTATTTCCTGTGCTTTCTATGATTGATCTTCAAGGCTAGGGCGAGTGCTGTTACTGAGGCCAGTTATGACCGACAGGAAAATGTTTGAGGCCTTCTTTCTGCCAACAGGACACCGCATGCCGTAACCCAATCCCATCGGACAAGGCTATCGTCAGGATCAGCACTGAGCAGCTTCACATTTGTGGAACATACTTCAAAAAGATTGGGAAAACACACCTGGGATTCCACACATAGCTACCCTCCTCAGGAAACAGTACAGACAGTTTCTCCTGCACAGGGAGCATGGAGTCATTTTTTCTTCTTGATAAACACTTGTGAAGTGTTCATCTGTGCCCTCTGCATTAATGTCTGGATCTCTTTCTCGGTCCTCAATTGACCCCACTCCTCATCTTTTCACAATTGATCTGCAGAACATTTAACCCAAGCACTGTGAAAGCCTGTGTGTAAAATACATGGTTATTTAATCCAAACTCTGTAAATTACACAGTTTTTTGACCCAAACAGTGAGGAAGCATAATTGCACTGGCATGGATTAGTAATCCGACACTGGAGGGTCTAATGCTCTGGAAAAATGGCTTTGAATCCACTGAGGCAAATGGTGACATTTAAATTCAACAAAAATGTTTACAACTGAACGTGACTCTAATGATGACCATGTAGCCACTGATGATTTCCTTCAGGGAAATAAATCTGCCATCCTTACTAGTCTGGTCTACACATGACTCCACACCCACAGCAATATTGTTGATAAAAGCCGAAAGAACTGTGGATGCTGTAAATCAGGAACAAAAACAAAGTTGCTGGAAAAGCTCAACAGGTCTGGCAGCATCTGTGAAGGAAAGTACAGTTAACGTTTCAGGTCCCATTCACGTCACTCCGCCCATCACCGACATCACTCCACCCACTACCTCCACAACCAGCAGCTCCAGAGGAGACAGCAGCACCCAGCCCTGCCGAATCTTCACCATCACCCCCACACCTCCCCCAACTGAGGATGAATGGTCAGGCCTCAATAAAGGGCCCACCTTTGCCCCCCTGCACCCACACATCAATGAATACCGGTCATGCTCGGACGTTGAACAGTTTTTCCACTGTCTCCGCACTTCTTTAACCATGAGCCTAACCCTCCCTCTACTGACCCCTTCACCTGCCTCCAACACACCACCTCCTCCCGGACACCACCCCAAGGCCTCCTACCCTCCCTCAACCTCTTCAGCTCCAACTGCCGTCGAGACATCAACCGCCTCAACCTTTCCGCCGCTTCTCACCACTCCAACCCCTCCCCTGCATAACGGGCAGCCCTCCGCTTCCTCCGCTCCAACCCCAACCTCACCAGCAAACCCACAGACAAGGGAGGCGCAGTTGTAATATGGCACACTGACCTCTACATCGCCGAGGCCAGATGCCAGGACTCTGACACATCCTCCTACCACCCCCTGATTATGACCCCACCCCCGAGCACCAAACCATCAACTCCCAAACCATACACAACCTCATCACTTCAGATGACCTCCCTCCCACAGCCTCCAACCTCATCGTTCCCCAACCCCGCACCACCTGCTTCTGTCTCCTTCCCAAAATCCACAAACCTGACTTCCCTGGATGACCCATGTTCTCCGCCTGCTCATGCCCCACAGCACGTCTCTGCACCTATCGTGACTCCATTTTCACCCCCTTGGTCCAGGAACTCCCAACCTATATCTGTGACACCACCCAAGCACTCCACCTCCTCCGAAACTTCCAATTCCCTGGTCCCCAACACCTCATCTTTACCTTAGACATCCAGTCCCTATACACCTGCATTCCCCATACAGATGGCCTAAAGGACCTCCGCTTCTTCCTGTCCAACAGGCCTGGCCGGTCCCCCTCCACTGACACCCTCAACCACTTAGCCGAACTCGTCCTCACCCTCAAAAGCTTCTCTATCAATCCCTCCCACTTCCTACAGGCAAAGGGGGTGGCCATGGGTACCCGCATGGGCCCAAGCTATGCCTGCCTCTTTGTAGGTTACATGGAACAATCCCTCTTCTGTACCTACACTGGCCCTAAATCCCACCTCTTCCTCCGTTACATTGATGACTGTATCGGCGCCGCCTCTTGCTCCCACGAGGAGCTCGAACAGTTTATCCACTTCACCAACACCTTCCTCCCCAGCCTTAAGTTCACCTGGACCATCTCTGATGCCTCTCTCTCTTTCCTGGACCTCTCTGTTTCCGACTCTGGCAACCACCTTGAAACCAATATCCATTTCAAGTCCCCCCACTCCCACAGCTACCTAGAATACACCTCCTCCCACCAACCTTCCTGCAAAAATGCCATATCCTATTCCTAATTCCTTCGCCTCCGCTGCATCTACTTCTAGGATAAGGCATTCCACTCCCGAACATCTCCGATGTCCTCGTTTTACAAGGATGGCACCCTTCTCAATCGTCGAGAACGCCCTCAACCGTGTCGCTCACATTTCCCGCAACTCATCCCTCACACTGTCTGCCTGCAATAACAACAAAAACAGAATCTCCCTCATCCTCACATACCACCCTACCAACCTCTGGATCCAACGCATCATCTTCTGATACTTCCGCCATCTGCTATTCGACCTCACCACCAAAGACATTTTTCCCTCCCCACCCTTATCTGGGGCCCGGGATGGGGGCGGCATGGTGGCTCGGTGGTTAGCACTGCAGTCTTTCAGCACCAGGGACCCAGGTTCAATTCCAACCTCGGGCAACTATCTGTGTGGAGTTTGCACATTCTGCCTGTGTCTGCGTGGGTTTCCTCCGGGTGCTCCGGTTTCCTCCCACGGTCCAAAGATGTGCAGGTTAGGTTGATCGGCCATGCTAAAATTGCCCGTAGTGTTCAGGGGTGTGGGGGTTATAGGGGGATGACGATGAGGTTGGGGACGGGTCTGGTGGGAAGCTTCAAAGGGTGGTGTGGACTTGTTGGGCTGAAGGGCCTGTTTTCACACTGTAGGTAATCTAATCTAATCCTATCTGCTTTCTGAAGGGACCACTCTCTCCGTGACTCCCTTGTCTGCTCCACACTCCCCTCCAGCCCCACCACACCCAGTAATTTCCCCTGCAGCTGCAGGAAGTGCTACACCTGTCCCCACACCTCCTCCCTCACCCCCATCCCAGGCCCCAAGAAGAATTTCCACATCAAGCAGATGTTCACCTGCACATCTGCCAATGTGGTATATTGCATCTGCTGTACCCGTTGTGGCCTCTTCCACATCGGGGAAACCAAGCGGAGGCTTGGAGACTGCTTTGCATAGCACCTATGCTCGGTTCGCAGTAAACAACTGCACCTCCCGATCGTGAACCATTTTAACTCCCCCTCCTATTCCCTAGATGACATGTTCATCCTGGGCCTCCTGCAGTGCCACAATGATGCCAGCTGAAGGTTGCAGGAACAGCCCTTCATATTTCGCTCGGGACCCCAATGATATTAACGTGGACTTCACAAGCTTCAAAATCTCCCGTCCCCTACCACATCTCAAAACCAGCCCAGCTCGTCCCCGCCTCCCTAACCTGCCCTTCCTCCGACCTATCACCGCCTCCCATCTCAAGCCCCACCCCCATAATCCTACCTACCAGCCTTATCCCACTCCCTTGGCCTGTCTGTCCTCCATGGACTGACCTATCCCTGCCCTAACTCCCCACCTACACTCACCCTTACTTGCTCCATCCGCGCCTCTTTGACCTGTCTGTCTCATCTCCACCTATTTTCTCCTCTATCCGCCTCCCACCTCCCTATTAATTTCAGAACCCCCTTTCCCTCCCCCATTTCTGAAGAAGGGTCTAGGCCCGAAATGTCAGCTTTCCTGTTCCTAAGATGCTGCTTGGCCTGCTGTGTTCATCCAGCTCCACACCTTGTTATCTTTGGCTATTTGGTTCCCTGATGCTGCTCCACCTTTCAATAAGATCGTGGCTGCAATTTGATTGAAATACACCAAGATCCTGAGGAGTATTGACAGGGAGCTTACGAAAAGAATGAGAGAATCTGAGATTAGCAATCACTGTTTCAAAATAAAGGGTTATCCACTTAAACAGAAATAAGGCAAACCTTTTTCTCAGACGGTAAGAATCTTTGGAACTGTGTCGTAAAAGCAAAACCTTTGAATATTTCCGAAGGACAAGTGAATAGATTCTTGTTAAGAGGGTAAACGTTTTTTCTACTCTCTCATGGAATGTGGACATCACTCACTGGACAGCATTTGTTGCCTATTCCGAGTTATCCGTGAGAAAAAGGTAATGAGCTGCCTTCTTGAACTGCTGCAGTCCACATGCTGTAGGTTAACCCACAATGACCTTTAGAGGAAGGGAATTCCAGGAGTTTGACCCATTGATACTGATGGAATGGTGATATATTTCCAAGTCAGTATAGTGAATGACTTGGAAGGAAACTTGCAGGTGGTGGTGTTCCTGTGCGTTTACTGCTATTGTCCTTCTCGATGGAAGTGGTTGCAGGTTTGGAAGGATCTTTGGTGAATTTCTGCACTGCATCTTATAGATAAAACACACTGCTGCTACTGAACATTGGCAGTGGAGGGAGTGGAAGGCTGCTTTTTCCTGACAGGCCCTACCGCACTCTCCAATGCACCAGGGTTGGTCCCTTGGATCGATGGTAATGGTTGTGGGGGTTATGCTGGGTCATGGAGTTGCTCACCACTTAACTGTATTAAAACATCCCTACTTCTGGATTCCATTACTGTTGCAATGAAGTTCAATTCTGCTGCAATTGATGGCCCACCGTGCCTCATCAATGCCCAGACTTGAGTTGTTCAATCTCTTTGAAGTATGAACCATTTAGCATTCTAATAGTTCCACACAACATGATGGAAGTTATTCTCAACATGAAGGCAGGACTTCGTCTCCACAAGGACTGTGTAGCAGTCACCTTTACCAATACTGTCATTTGTAGCTGGCAGATTGGTAAGGATGAAGTCAAGTATGTATTTCCTTCTTGTTGTTTCCCTCAATTGGAACCGAATCGGAAATTGGCTTGCTGAAAGAAGACAGAAGGTGGTAGTTGATGGGAAATGTTCATCCTGGAGACCAGTTACCTGTGGTGTACCGCAAGGGTCGGTGTTGGGTCCACTGTTTTTTGTCATTTTTATAAATGACCTGGATGAGGGCATAGAAGAATGGGTTACTAAATTTGCAGACGACACTAAGGTCGGTGGAGTTGTGGGTAGTGACCAAGGATGCTGTAGGTTGCAGAGAGACATAGATAAGCTGCAAAGCTGGGCTGAGAGGTGGCAAATGGAGTTTAATGCAGACAAGTGTGAGGTGATGCACTTTGGTAGGAGTAACCAGAAGGCAAAGTTCAGGGCTAATGGTAAGATTCTTAGTAGTGTAGATGAGCACAGAGATCTCGGTGTCCATGTACACAGATCCTTGAAAGTTGCCACCCAGGTTGACAGGGCTGTGAAGAAGGCATACAGTGTTTTAGCTTTTATTAATAGAGGGATCGAGTTCCAGAGCCGAGAGGTTATGGTGAAGCTGTACAAAACTCTGGTGCGGCCGCACTTGGAGTGTTGTGTACAGTTCTGGTCACCGCATTATAAGAAGGATATGGAAGCTTTGGAAAGGGTGCAGAGGAGATTTACTAGGATGTTGCCTGGTCTGAAGGGAAGGCCTTACGAGCAAAGTCTGAGGGACTTGAGGCTATTTTCATTCGAGAGAAGAAGGTTGAGAGGTGACTTAATTGAGACGTATAAAATAATCAGAGGGTTAGATAGGGTGGATAGGGAGAGCCTTTTTCCTAGGATGGTGACGGTGAGCACGAGGGGGCATAGCTTTAAATTGTGGGGTGAAAGATATAGGACAGATTCAGAGGTAGTTTCTTTACTCAGAGAGTAGTAAGGAATGGAACACTTTGCCTGCAACGGTAGTAGATTCACCAACTTTAGGTACATTTAAGTCGTCATTGGATGAGCATATGGACGTACATGGAATAGTGTAGGTTAGCTGGGCTTGAGATCGGTATGACAGGTCGGCACAACATTGAGGGTCGAAGGGCCTGTACTGTGCTGTAATGTTCTATGTTCTATGTTCAATACCTGCTGCAGACCCACTCTAAGTTGCTATGTCCTTTAGGACCTGACCAGCATGATCAGCCGTGCTGCTGCCAAGCCACTCTTGGTGGTGAACACTGAAATTTCCCATCCGGAGTACATTTTGTGCCCTTTGCAATCTCAGTGTTTCCTCCAAGAGTTGTTCAGCATGGAACTGATGCATCAGCCGAAGGAGGATAGTACATGGTAATCAGCAGCGTGGCAATAGGCCCTTCAGCCCAACAAGTCCATACCGAACCTCAGAGAATCCCACTGTGACCCATCCCCCTATAAACCACCTAATCTACACATCCCTGAACACTACGGGCAATTGAGCATGGCCAATCCACCTAACCTGCACAACTGTGGACTGTGGTAGGAAACCAGAGCACCCGGAGGAAACCCACGCTGACTCAGGGAGAACATGCAAACTCCACAGAGTTGCCAGAGGCTCGAATCCAGGTCAATGGCGCTGTGAGGCAGCAGTATGAATCACTGTGCCACCATGCCGTGTTCAGTCATTCTAAGTAGCCAGACAGGTGCAGGAAGGCACATATTGAACTTCATTGCAACAGTAATGGAATCCAGAAGTAGGGATGTTTTAATACAGTTAAGTGGTGAGCATTTTCAGCCTCGCTATCAAAGGGAGAATATATTTCCTTGCCCATGTATAACCTAAAGCCAGGGTCAATGTTGAGGACTCCAGGGCAACACCCTCCCGACTGTATACCACTGTGCTGCCAACTGTGTCCTGCTGGTGGGACAGGACATATCCAGAGATGATAATGTAGTGTCTGGGACATTGTCTTGTAAGGTACGATTCTGTGAGTATGACTATTGCTCAACTGGTCTGTGAGATAGCTCCCCAATTTTGGTACTAGCCCTCAGATGTAGTAAGGAGGTTTTGCCGGATTGACATTTCTGCCATTGTCTTTTCTGGTACCTTGGTAAATGTTGGGTGGTCCTTCCAATTTTGGTTCTATGTTCAGATGTTATAGCGATTGATACAACTGAATGGCTTGCTAGATAGTTGAGAATCAACTGTGTTGCTGGTGGTCTAGAGTCACATACAGGCCAGGCGAGGTGACAATGTCAAATATCCTTTCCTGAAGGACATTAGTGAGCCAGGTAGGTGTTATTGGGGATAACTGGGATTGTATATAAATCAGATCAGTTGTAATCTTATTTATCTTATTCATGCATGGGATGTGGGTATCGCTGGCAGTGTCAGCGTTTATTGCCCATCCTTGGCTTCCCTAGAGAAGGTGGCGGTAATCCATCTTGAACTGCTGCAGTCCACTGGTCTCTTCTACTCATGGAAACCTCTTCTCCACGTCCACTCTAAGCAATTCTCTCTGTATTTGTAAGTTTCAATAAGATCCCTATTCATCCTTCTAAACTGCATCAAGTACCGACCCAGAACTCTCAAATGCTCGTCATATGACAATCCCTTTGTCTCTGGGGTCATTCTTGTGAACCGCCTCTGGATGTCCTCCAATGCCAACACGTCCTTCCCTACATAGAGAACCCGAAACTGCACACAACTGTCCAAATGCAGCCTTACAAGTCTTCTACAGCCTTAGCAGTGCATCTCTGTTCTTGTATTCTAGCCCTTTTGAAAAGAATGCTAACATTGCATTTGCCTATCTAACTGCCAACTGAACCTGCATGTTAGCCTTAAGAGAATCCTGAACTATGATTGCCAAAGTCTTTTCCCATTTAGAAAATAGTCTGCATCTCTATTTTCCCTATCAAAGTACCATAACCTCACACTTTCCCACATTGTATTCCATCTACCACTTCTTTATCCACTCTCCCAGACAAAACCTTCTGTAGCCTCCCCTTCGTCAACACGACATGTCACTCCACTTATCTTTCTGTTACCTGCAAACTTAGCGACAGTGTCCTTGGCTCTTTTTTCCAGATCGTTGATGCATAATGTAAATATCTGTGGTCCCAACATTAACCCCTGCAGAACTCCACCTGTCACTAGATGCCATCATGAAAAAGGCCCTTCTATTCCTATATTTGCTACTCAGCTAATCCTCTATCCATGTCAATAGCTTGCACCATGGGCTATTATTTCATTGAGCAGCCTTGTGTGCAGTATCTTGTCATAGGCCTTCTGGACACTCAAGCATACGATGTCCACTGGCTCACTTTTGTCTAACTCCTTTGTTATCTCCTCAAAGAACTCAAACAGATTTGTCAGGCATGACCCTTCTTTGACAAGCTGTGCTGACTCAACCCTATTTTACCACATTTTCCCAAGCGCTTTGTGACCTCACACTTCATAATGGACTCTTACCAACAAATAAGAGTCCAAGGTCAGATTAACTAGCCTATAATTTCCTCTCTTCTGCCTCCCTCCCTTCTTAAACAGGGATGTTACATTAGCTATATTTCCAGTCATCTTTCAGACCTTTCAATCTCCCCAGTACCTTCTCGATGGAGATGGCCATTACACTCATCTATGCCCTGTGGCTTTCTTGGGGTTCTGGTATGTTGCTGGCATCTTCCAGTGTGAAAACTGATGCAAAGCACATATTCAGTCCTTCCACCATATCTTTGTGCCCTGTTAATACTGCTCCAGCTGCATTTTCCAATGTCCACTCTTGCCTCTCTCATACTTCTAAAAATCTCTTCTTTTATATTATTAGCTAGCTTACTCTCATATTTTATCTTCTCCTCCACATTTTTTTTTTAGTTGTCCTCTGCTGGCTTTTAAAGGCTTCCCAATCCTCTGGTTTCCACTAATTTGCGCCACACTATATGCTTTTTATTTTGTTTTCATGCTCCCACTGACCTCCCTACTCAGACATTTTTGCTTCATCCCTCCCTTTCATATGTTTCTTCTTCCTTAGGATGAATTTCTCCTGTGCCTCCTAAATTGCCCCCAGAAACTGCTGCTATTGCTGCACAGGTAAAGACTTTGTTGCTCCAGGTCGCAGTATTTCTATTACCAGTCGTTTGAATGAGAGAGAGTGGAAGCAGTTGATGCTTACCCTGCCCCATTGGTTAAGCCTGGAGTTGGACTGAGGGGCAGATAAACAAACAGTAGAAAGAGCTGGAATCCAGAGCTGTGGTGAAGTAGATACTTTAAAGCATTGGTTAGAACTCTTGAAACTAAAATTTCTACACACACAGAGCAAATGCATAGATCCAAATGTCCAATGTGCAAGTTGTGGATTCCTGCTTTCTAGCTCTTTACAACTGTCCAACCCACACCGAGCCCCTTTCACACTTAGACTGGCCGGGATTATATTTCAGCCAGTTTCTCTTAGCTCTCAGGCACTGAGCTGGTGATTAATGATTGGACTAGTCTCGGAGACAGTGCTGACTGAGCAGCAACATCTGCATCTCCTGTTACGCTCATGAAGAGAGCAGCAAATGTCAAAAATGTTTTGGAGCAACTGTCTCCTGGGAGCTAGTGGAGATAATTTTAGGATTCAGCAGAGGTTGGAAACAGTCTCCTTGTATTCCCCATGTCACAGCTTGCAGAACTAATTTTGTGAAACTTAACGCAGACTGATATTTATGAACATCAAACACGATCACGAGTCACCATGTGCAAATCTATATTTAATTGTTGCCATGTACAAATCAACCTGTTACCCTGGGAATTATTTTCTATCAGTAAGAAGTGTATGGTAGAATAAATCGGTTTGTGTTTTGTTCACCCGGTGACCTCATGAACTGGGTATTAAATAAATCTCTCATCATAAGCAGCCCAGTTTAATCCAATTGCATCTTGCCCAGCAGCATAATAGGTATATTTGTTGACTGTCAATTGTAGAAGAGATGGCTCAGTCAATCCAGATGATTGTAAATTCGTATCTGCTGAGTGAAGGTGAGATTTTGCTTGAAGTTAGGAGCGAAATATAGGAAAACACTTTATAAACTGACCAATTCCAAAATGATACTGTGTGAAAATCCAGAAGGGGTGTGAGGACAGAGAGGGGAAGGAGAGTTCATAGGCTCCAATGGGTTCCTGAAATGCAATGTATTATTATGTAAATATACAAATCCTAGCTTATAAATCATGTGAGTTGGAGAGATTGACATTCGCATAGAAAAATGATGTTGCGATAACAATGGAGATGTGGCTCAAAGACACAAGACTGATATTTATACTTCCTCTAAATTCAGCTTTTGTTTTGTCACTTATACCATTATCATCTGCATCGCTATGCACCATCATCTATTTCGCTGATGAATCTTTTTGACTATTCCAGTTTATCACCCACAATTTCCCTTTACTATCTTCATCTCTCACAAGTTTCCCTGCATCTGCATTTGCTCATAACCAGTTTACAGCTTTCATTTTACCAAGTGCTGACAAAAAGCTGAAAGCTGAACTCTCTGCTGGGTGTTTCCAGAATCTTCTATTTGTATCGAAGGAAATATTAGGACTGGTAACCAAAACATACTCTAGTAGGTAATTTTTGTAAGGAATAGGAATGAGAGCAGGGTACAGTGGCAGAGAGGTTTTCAGAAGAAATGTCCACAGCTTGGGTTGTTGGCAGCTTAAGGAACAGCCACTAATGGCAGAAAGATGGAGATCAGGGTGTATTAGGGCCAGAATTGATTCTGCAGGATTGTTGGGCTGGAGGAGGTTACAGGGCAAGACGACAGAGAAATTTAAAAACAATTCTTAAAAACAAGAATTTCGAAGTGGACATATTGCTCAACAAGAAGCTAATGGATCCATAGATGCTCCATGGACCTCTGAAGGCAGCAGGACAGGATGATAAAGTGATTAAAAAGGCGTATGGAATTCTTGATTTTATTAATTAAGGCATAGAATACAAGAGAAATGGGGTTTCACGGAACTGTATATGATGTTAGTTAGGCCACAACTGGGAGACTGTGTGCAGCCTGGTCAACAGTCTATAGGAAGGACGTGATTCATCAGGACTGGAGTGATTCAGCTACAATGCTCCTGAGATGCTCCTTGGCCTGCTGTGTTCATCCAGCTCCACACTTTGTTATCTAGAGAGGTTGGGATTGTTTTCCTTAGAGCAGAGAAGGCTGTGCAGGAAGCCGATTGAGGTGTACAAAGTTCTGAGGGCATGGATAGGGTAGATAAAAGGAAACTTTTCCACTTAGTACGGGAGTCAGTAACCAGGGGTTGCAATTTTAAGGTAAGGAGCAGGATAGAAGGAACTTTTTTTCAACCCAGAGGATTGTGGATATCTAGAACTCACTGCCTGAAAAGATTATAGAGGTAGGAACCATAAAACTTTTAAGAACTTCATGATGAACTCTTGAAATGCCATAGAATACAAGGCTGTGAGCCAAGTGCTGGGATATAGGATTAAAGTAGATGAATGTTTGATAACTAGCTCATACATGATGGGCTGAAAAGCCTCTTTTTATGATGTAAAAATGCTCTGACTCTTATGTAAATATGCAAGTGTGGGGGTTTTGAGTGAGTAGAGATTTGATCAAATTAGATTACATGTGGCAAAATTCTGGATGTCCTCCAGTTTGCAACATGGGGAATGTGGGGAGTCAGGCTAGAGAGCATCGGAATAGTTGAGTCTTGTGGTAACAAAGACATGGGTGAGGATTTTAGCAGCTAATCAGCTGAGGCAGAGTTAGAAACAGCTAAATGGGTAGGTAATCTGTGTCTCAGCTGGGTTATGTGGGCAGACATTCAGCTCAAGATGGAATGTGTTGCCAAGATTGGAACCTGGAGAGTAAGGTCCACCATGGCCCAATGCTTAAATAAAATATTACAAAATTCTAAGTGTATGTTACAGATACTTAAAAACTTGCTCCTGTTCATCAAAAATGGCAGATTTACTACATTTAATTTACTGCAACCACTTAATCCTTTATAACAAGAATGTTAGAATTCATAGTCCACTTCAAAGAATCTATAATGATGATGATACTGATCACGCACACTACTCTGACAACAGTGATCTCAATCATACAGCACTGACTTTGTAACAGTAAGCCTCCTACCTATGCCAACAGGCAGGATGAAACAAAGCAAAAATGGTTTTTTAACCACTCCAGACATTTTTACGAAAGTTTAAAGGGCAGTAATTTTAATTGCTTTCATACTTGTTAGTTGTCTCAGAAAGGCCCATCTGCCAGTTTTGATCATTGCTTTCGGTGGTCAGTTGTCTGTACCAATAAACTAGACAGTTAATAACTTTAAGATAATAAAATGTGAGGCTGGATGAACACAGCAGGCCAAGCAGCATCTCAGGAGCACAAAAGCTGATGTTTCGGGCCTAGACCCTTCATCAGAGAGGGGGTTGGGGAGAGGGAACTGGAATAAATAGGGAGAGAGGGTGAGGCGGACCGAAGATGGAGAGTAAAGAAGATAGGTGGAGAGAGTATAGGTGGGGAGGTAGGGAGGGGATAGGTCAGCCCAGGGAAGACGGACAGGTCAAGGAGGTGGGATGAGGTTAGTAGGTAGATGGGGGTGCGGCTTGGGGTGGGAGGAAGGGATGGGTGAGAGGAAGAACCGGTTAGGGAGGCAGAGACAGGTTGGACTGGTTTTGGGATGCAGTTGGTGGGGGGAAGAGCTGGGCTGGTTGTCTGGTGCAGTGGGGGGAGGGGACGAACTGGGCTGGTTTAGGGATGCAGTAGGGGAAGGGGAGATTTTGAAACTGGTGAAGTCCACATTGATACCATTAGGCTGCAGGGTTCCCAGGCGGAATATGAGTTGCTGTTCCTGCAACCTTCGGGTGGCATCATTGTGGCAGTGCAGGAGGCCCATGATGGACATGTCATCGAGAGAATGGGAGGGGGAGTGGAAATGGTTTGCGACTGGGAGGTGCAGTTGTTTGTTGCGAACTGAGCGGAGGTGTTCTGCAAAGCGGTCTCCAAGCCTCCGCTTGGTTTCCCCAATGTAGAGGAAGCCACACTGGGTACAGTGGATGCAGTATACCACATTGGCAGATGTGCAGGTGAACCTCTGCTTAATGTGGAATGTCATCTTGGGGCCTGGGATAGGGGTGAGGGAGGAGGTGTGGGGGCAAGAGTAGCATTTCCTGCGGTTGCAGGGGAAGGTGCCGGGTGTGGTGGGGTTGGAGGGCAGTGTGGAGCGAACAAGGGAGTCACGGAGAGAGTGGTCTCTCCGGAAAGCAGACGGGGAGGGGATGGAAAAATGTCTTGGGTGGTGGGGTCGGATTGTAAATGGCGAAAGTGTCGGAGGATGATGCGTTGTATCCGGAGGTTGGTGGGGTGGTGTGTGAGAACGAGGGGGATCCTCTTAGGGCGGTTGTGGCGGGGGCGGGGTGTGAGGGATGTGCTGCGGGAAATAGGGGAGACGCGGTCAAGGGCGTTCTCGATCACTGTGGGGGGCAAAGTTGCGGTCCTTAAAGAACTTGGACATCTGGGATGTGCGAGAGTGGAATGTCTTATCGTGGGAGCAGATGCGGCGGAGGCGGAGGAATTGGGAATAGAGGATGGAATTTTTGCAGGAGGGTGGGTGGGAGGAGATGTATTCTAGGTAGCTGTGGGAGTCGGTGGGCTTGAAATGGACATCAGTTACAAGCTGGTTGCCTGAGATGGAGACTGAGAGGTCCAGGAAGGTGAGGCATGTGCTGGATATGGCCCAGGTGAACTGACGGTTGGGGTGGAAGGTGTTGGTGAAGTGGATGAACTGTTCGAGCTCCTCTGGGGAGCAAGAGGCGGCGCCGATACAGTCATCAATGTACCGGAACAAGAGGTGGGGTTTGGGGCCTGTGTAGGTGCGGAAGAGGGACTGTTCCACGTAACCTACAAAGAGGCAGGCATAGCTGGGGCCCATGCGGGTGCCCATGGCCACCCCCTTAGTCTGTATGAAGTGGGAGGAGTCAAAAGAGAAGTTGTTGAGGGTGAGGATGAGTTCAGCTAGGCGGATGATAGTGTCGGTGGAGGGGGACTGGTCGGGCCTGCGGGACAGGAAGAAGCGGAGGGCCTTGAGGCCATCTGCATGCGGAATGCAGGTGTATAGGGACTGGACGTCCATGGTGAATATGAGGTGTTGGGGGCCAGGGAATTGGAAGTCCTGGAGGAGGTGGAGGGCGTGGGTGGTGTCACGGACGTAGGTGGGGAGTTCCTGGACCAAAGGGGAGAAAATGGAGTCCAGATAGGTGGAGATGAGTTCGGTGGGGCAGGAGCAGGCTGAGACGATGGGTCGACCAGGGCAGGCAGGTTTGTGGATTTTGGGAAGGAGATAGAAACGGGCCGTGCGGGGTTGGGGAACAATGAGGTTGGAGGCTGTGGGTGGGAGGTCCCCTGAGGTGATGAGGTCGTGAATGGTGTTGGAGATGATGGTTTGGTGCTCGGGTGTGGGGTCATGATCGAGGGGGCGGTAGGAGGTGGTGTCGGAGAGTTGGCGTCTGGCCTCGGCGATGTAGAGGTCAGTGCGCCATACTACCACTCGGAGAGTTGGCGTCTGGCCTCGGCGATGTAGAGGTCAGTGCGCCATACTACCACATCCCTCACCTTCCTGGACCTCTCAGTCTCCATCTCAGGCAACCAGCTTGTAACTGATGTCCATTTCAAGCCCACCGACTCCCACAGCTACCTAGAATACACCTCCTCCCACCCACCCTCCTGCAAAAATTCCATCCCCTATTCCCAATTCCTCCGCCTCCGCCGCATCTGCTCCCATGATAAGACATTCCACTCCCGCACATCCCAGATGTCCAAGTTCTTTAAGGACAGCAACTTTCCCCCCACAGTGATCGAGAACGCCCTTGACCGCGTCTCCCGTATTTCCCGCAACACATCCCTCACACCCCGCCCCCGCCACAACCGCCCTAAGAGGATCCCCCTCGTTCTCACACACCACCCTACCAACCTCCGGATACAACGTATCATCCTCCGACACTTTCGCCATTTACAATCCGACCCCACCACCCAAGACATTTTTCCATCCCCACCCCTGTCTGCTTTCCGGAGAGACCACTCTCTCCGTGACTCCCTTGTTCGCTCCACACTGCCCTCCAACCTCACCACACCCGGCACCTTCCCCTGCAACCGCAGGACATGCTACACTTGCCCCCACACCTCCTCCCTCACCCCTATCCCAGGCCCCAAGATGACATTCCACATTAAGCACAGGTTCACCTGCACATCTGCCAATGTGGTATACTGCATCCACTGTACCCAGTGTGGCTTCCTCTACATTGGGGAAACCAAGCGGAGGCTTGGAGACCGCTTTGCAGAACACCTCCGCTCAGTTCGCAACAAACAACTGCACCTCCCAGTCGCAAACCATTTCCACTCCCCCTCCCATTCTTTAGATGACATGTCCATCATGGGCCTCCTGCACTGCCTCATTGATGCCACCCGAAGGTTGCAGGAACAGCAACTCATATTCCGCCTGGGAACCCTGCAGCCTAATGGTATCAATGTGGACTTCACCAGTTTCAAAATCTCCCCTTCCCCTACTGCATCCCTAAACCAGCCCAGTTCGTCCCCTCCCCCCACTGCACCACACAACCAGCCCAGCTCTTCCCCCCCACCCACTGCATCCCAAAACCAGTCCAACCTGTCTCTGCCTCCCTAACCGGTTCTTCCTCTCACCCATCCCTTCCTCCCACCACAAGCCGCACCCCCATCTATCTACTAACCTCATCCCACCTCCTTGACCTGTCCGTCTTCCCTGGACTGACCTATCCCCTCCCTACCTCCCCACCTATACTCTCTCCACCTATCTTCCTTCCTCTCCATCTTCGGTCCGCCTCCCCCTCTCTCCCTATTTATTCCAGTTCCCTCTCCCCATCCCCCTCTCTGATGAAGGGTCTAGGCCCGAAACGTCAGCTTTTGTGCTCATGAGATGCTGCTTGGCCTGCTGTGTTCATCCAGCCTCACATTTTATTATCTTGGAATTCTCCAGCATCTGCAGTTCCCATTATCTCAGTTAATAACTTTATGCTCTTTTTACATACAGCCATGCCCACGTATAACAATTCAAAAGGGCACCTCACCTCTCCCAAAGTATCTCAGATCCACATCCAGTGTACTAGCTTACCCTTCCAAAAGCATACCCCAGATCTTCCAAAGAAAATTTCGATCGGATCCTCCTGGATCTAACCTGCACACACCTTGGTTGCCAAAATTGGATGTGAAAGGATTTTCATGGGCGATTGCTTCTGCCAAATGTCCATCATAAAACAAGATTCGGCTCCAAAACATGGCAAGTGCCATGTTCGGGAGGCGGTGGGATTCTAGATTTCAGACACTTCCACCTTTTCCACGCCATCATTGTGAAAATCCAGGCTTTGGCAATGTCTGGCAACATGATCAGGTTCTAGCAATAATCCCTCTCCTTTTGTTTTTGTTTAGTAATTTTCTGTTATTGATGGTCACTGACATGTTTAGCTGATGGATTTTGAGACTCTGCTTTTTTTGTAATTTGTTCGCAGGCTGACGATGTCAGCATTTATTGCCGTGCGTAATTGCCCAGAGGGCTGCTGAGAATCAACCACATTGCTGAGGACCAATCATCTAATTTTAGCTGGAGTTTATGATATTCCTGACTAAGCTGAGTCCACATTGATACCAATAAAGAAACAACACATTTATCAGAAGTCTGTTGTATATAGACTTGTCAGCAGTTTCCAGTTAATCCCTCACATGGGCACTTGATCTCAAGGCACTCCCTGTTGACAAGTCTTGGTGCCTCAGGATGCAGAGAGAATAAAATAATTGGTACCATCCATGTTCTGGAGATAGGCACAGCCACTGAGAGTTATTCTGGAACAACATCTACTCAGAGCAGGATTGCTCCCTTTCTTTTGGTCAGGGAGAATCATTACGCAGCGGTGACAGCAGAGCAGGCAATATATTGACTCTTCCCTTTCTAAATGCAAGAGAGATGAAAACATACAGACAACTGCTGTAATCGCAGAAGACTGACTTTTCTGGAATTTTACTTGGGTAGTAATCAGGGGCATTAATTAGGCTAGACATAATAACAGATCTGTTATTCTTCTATCATGTGGATGGATGATATGCTATGAATTGGGATTCACATCAGACTGGTTGAGGAGAAGGAAAAGTCAAGAACTATTTTGAGGCTTAGAATTCAAAGTAACATTGTATATCAAACATTGCAACTAAATACAGCAGCACATGGGAATCATTGAAATCTCAGGCTCTGCCTTTCAGTCATAATCATTAAAGTTTAATCTACCTTCCTCGTGTGCTCACATCCGTGTGCTCTCTATTTTGCTTTCAGGAGTCTCTCTCTCTTGCTCTCCCTCTGTCACTCCCCCTAGAATGCTCCTTCTAGTGTGACCTAACTCCACCCACACCGTGCTATTTCTAATTAGTGATGCGCATCTCCGTGACATCATTGCAAGGTTGCTCCAGGGTACGGAATCTCTGGCAGAACAGTTACAGCACAGAAGGAGGCCATTTGGCTCATTATGTCTGTGCCAGCTCTCCCTCCTACTCATGCCATTTTCCTGCCTTTTCCCCATTTCGCTACACATACTTGCTTTTCATAAAAACAACTTTTGAAAGCCTTGATTGAATATGCCTCCTACACCCACTCAGACAGTTGCAGACCCTAACCACTTCCTGTGTGAAAAGAATTTTCCTCCTGTCACCATTGCTTCATTTGCAAAGTATTTCAAATCTTTCAAAACTTTTATGGAATTCCAAGATACTGGCGGCAGAATAGGCAGCTGCTCGGGCCTCGACCATTCCATCCAATCCTCTGTTTTTCTCTTTTTTCCCTTTTGATGTTTACATTTCATTGTTTGTTTATACCTACCTTGGCTTGAGAAGAGATTTGCGGCATTTGAGGGCCTGGAGTCAGACAGACAGCAGTCAGCGGGCCAGTGAGGAACAGAACATACAGCAGTCAGCGGGCCAGTGACGAACAGAACATACAGCAGTCAGCGGGCCAGTGAGGAACAGAACATACAGCAGTCAGCGGGCCAGTGAGGAACAGAACATACAGCAGTCAGCAGGCCAGTGAGGAACAGAACATACAGCAGTCAGCGGGCCAGTGAGGAACAGAACATACAGCAGTCAGCGGGCCAGAGCAAAGCACGATGGCCAGCGGTCAGCAGGCCCCAGTCAAGCGCAGTGGCCAGCATTTTTCTCTTTACTTCTTTATTTTTGTACCTAATCTATTTTAGTGACTAAGATTTGTACCTGTGTGCTTTGTATCTAAGAAGGCACCTTGTGTGGTGATATTATACACATTTTGCTGTAATCTCATACTTTGTACTTGAGTACACATGACAATGAACCTAAATCTAATTCTAATTCCAAATCTGGCCCCTCTCATTCTTGACCCTTTCACAAGTGGGAAGAGCTTCACTCTATCTATTCTGACCAACAAAGTTGAACACATCATATCTCAGCCTTCTCTTCACCAGGAGAAACAGTCCCAATTTCGCTGATCCATCTTTGTAACTGAATTTCTTTTGCCCTGGAACCACTCTTGATTTTTTTCTTGAAAGCTACAAAAGAACCTTAAGTGAGATGGTAAAACTGCCGATGAAGTCAAATGTGGAAAACCATAAGGTTATCCCTTTGAATCTGAAGTGGATTGATCAGCTTTATTTTTGTTTACTCATGGTCTATCAATGCTCTAATCAGGCCCCTGCTATTCTACCTCCATGCCATCCGATAATATTGAGAGCCCTGATAATCCAATCAAATATCTATCACCATTTTCAACATGCAGCAAAGCATTCCACTTCTCAGAATTCAATGATGAGTGAAGCCATTGCTTTAAATGAACTCTCTTCTCATTGCATAGCATGAGAGCGGTTTGTAGCACCACAGCTTCACACACTCAGGATTAGGTCACACAGAAACCAGCAGTGTTAGTCAGTTGGGATCTGCCTGTTAATCTACTTTTGAGCAGTTGAATTGCAAATGGAATCAAATCCAGGCAATCTTCATTAATGGTGACGTTGATCCCTACCCCTCACATGTCAATTGCCTGCTTTGTTTGCACAGTGTTTAAGGGATTCCACATTCTTAACCATTTCAGACCTGTACAACCTCATGCAACGTCTCCTCACCAAGCATTTTTCTCATTATTAATATTTTACATTTATGTATATAAATAAATTTAGTACTAATCCATTTCGTAGAAACATAGATCACAAGGGCAGGAGTAGGCCATTTGGCCTTCAAGCCTATTCTGCCATTTATGAGCCAAAGGGCCTTTTCTGTATTTTGGGAGATCAAATGTTAAGGAAAAGTATACAATTAATGGCAGGACTCTGAACAGCATTGATGTACAGGGCGATTTGGAGTTCAAGTCCGTAGCTTCCTGAAAGTAGCCACGTAAGTAGATAGGATGGTAAAGAAGGCATATGGCATGCTTGCCTTTATTGGTCAGGAAATTGAGTACAAGAGTCAGGATATCAAGTTGCAGTTTTATAAAATTTTGGCTAGGACACATTTAGATACTGCATTCAATTCTGGCCACCACATTACAGAAAAGATACGGAGGCTTTGGAGAGGTTGCAAAAGATGCTGTCTGGTTTAGAGGGTAAGAGCTATAAGGAGAGGCTAGAAAAACTCAAGTTATTTTCTCTTGAGTGGTGCAGGCAGAGTGAAAATTTAATAGAAGTCTATAAAATTATGAGATGCATAGATACCGTTGACGATCGGAATCTTTTTCCCAGAGTTGAAATGTCTAATACTAGGGGGCATTCATTTAAGGTGAGTGGGGGTAAGTTTAAAGGATAAGTGAGGGCAAGTTTTTTACACAGAGGGTGTAGGAGTCTGTATCGACTGTACTATACATTTCTTTGTTCTATGTGCGACTGTATGATTCTATGATTTAATGTGATCTTCCAAATTATCTCATCTAGGTGTCTGACTTCACTTATCCTGTGATCTAGAGGATTCTCTATTGTCCCAGATTTGGAATCTGGCAAATTTTGGGCTGAGAATTGTTGCAATTCACAGGTCCACAACAGTGTTTGGGCTGAAAAACCTTTTAGGTGGCAGGGGGTGGAGGTGTTGTGTGCTCTGGCTCTTTGAATTTCCTTAATAGGAATGGCTTCCCTGTTAAAATAAGCAATTTCCTCTTACAGTTTCCAAAGAGCCTCCAAAGCAGGCAACTTCTCTCACTCAACATCTTGAATCATTGGACATTGGTTGCCCTTTCTCCTTTGGGTGGCACAATGGTTCAGTGCTTAGCACTGCTGCCTCACAGTGCCATGGGCCTGGGTCAAATTCCAACCTTGGGTGACAGTGACGTTCGCGCACTCTCCCTGTGCCCGTGTGTGTTTCTGCCAAGAGATATGGTTTTCTCCCAAAGTCCAAAGATGTGAATGTTAAATGGATTGACTACACTAAATTATCTGTAGCGTGCAGGCTAGGTGGATTAGCCATGGTAAAGGTAGCATTACAGGGATAGGGTAAGGGGCTAGGTTTAGGTGGGATGCTCTTTGGAGGGTTGGTGCAGCCTCAATGGGCTGAATGGTCTCTGATCACACTGTAGGGATTCTGCTCTAATCAGTAATGGCTTTCATGGAGTTGTGTGCATGAATCTGTGGCAGCATACTTTTATTCTCAATCTAACTAAAAGTCCATGTTTTACAGTTCACTTCAACTTGCTGATTCACTTGGATTCACTCATTTACTCTCCACAGTTGCAGCATTGGTGAATCAACTTGTTCCTTTCCTCAGAGATAGTAGGAACTGCAGATGCTAGAGAATCTGAGGTCACAACATATAGAGCTGGATGAACACAGCAGGCCAAGCAGCATCAGAGGAGCAGGAAGGTTCTTTGAGAAGGTGACCAAACAGGTAGATGAGAGTAAACCGGTTGATATGGTGTATATGGATTTCAGCAAGGCGTTCAATAAGGTTCCCCATAGTAGGCTATTGTACAAAATGCGGAGGAATGGGATTGTGGGAGATATAGCAGTTAAGATAAGGAATTGGCTTGCTGAAAGAAGACAGAGGGTGGTGGTTGATGGGAAATGTTCATCCTGGAGACCAGTTACTAGTGGTGTACCGCAAGGGTCGCTGTTGGGTCCACTGCCGTTTGTCATTTTTATAAACGACTTGGATGGGTTAGTAACTTTGCAGACGACACTAAAGTCGGTGGAGTTGTGGATAGTGACGAAGGATGTTGTAGGTTACAGAGAGACATAGATAAGCTGCAGAGCTGTTACAGAGAGACATAGATAAGCTGCAGAGCTGGGCTGAGAGGTGGCAAATGGAGTTTAATGCAGACAAGTGTGAGGTGATGCACTTTGGTAGGAGTAACCGGAATGCAAAGTACTGGGCTAATGGTAAGATTCTTGGTAGTGTAGATGAGCAGAGAGATCTCGGTGTCCATGTACACAGATCCTTGAAAGTTGACAGGGCTGTTAAGAAGGCATACAGTGTTTTAGCTTTTATTAATAGAGGGATCGAGTTCCAGAACCATGAGGTTATGCTGCAGCTGCTCAAAACTCTGGTGCGGCCGCACTTGGAGTATTGTGTACAGTTCTGGTCAACGCATTATAAGAAGGATGTGGAAGCTTTGGAAAGGGTGCAGAGGAGATTTACTAGGATGTTGCCTGGTATGGAGGGAAGGTCTTACGAGAAAAGGCTGAGGGACTTGAGGCTGTTTTCGTTAGAGAGAGGAAGGTTGAGAGGTGACTTAATTGAAACATATAAGATAATCAGAGGGTTAGATAGGGTGGATAGGGAGAGCCTTTTTCCTCGGATGATGACGGCAAGCACAAGGGGGCATAGCTTTAAATTGAGGGGTGAAAGATATAGGGCAGATGTCAGAGGTAGTTTCTTTACTCTGAGAGTAGTAAGGGTATGGAACGCTTTGCCTGCAACGGTAGTAGATTCGCCAACTTTAAGTACATTTAAATCGTCATTGGACAAGCAAATGGACGTACATGGAATAGTGTAGGTTAGATGGGCTTCAGATTGGTATGACAGGTCAGCACAACATCGAGGGCCAAAGGGCCTGTACTGTGCTGTAATGTTCTATGTTCTATGTTAAGGCTGATGTTTTGGGCCTAGACCCTTCTTCAGAAAATATCTTGATGCTTGGCATGATCTCTGTCACTGTTTCTGAGGACTCCTCTTGGGAAGGTAAGCAAATGAAATTCTCTAATCTTGAATCCTCTGAATCACTCTGCATCTAACATTAGGCTTGAATCTTTCATAAATCAGTGACGATTTTTTTTTAGATTATAATCCCTGAAGTGTGGAAACAAGCCCCTTTGGCCTAACAAATCCACACCGCCCCTTGGAGCATCCCACCCAGACCTGTGGGAGGAAACCCACGCAGATGCAGGGCGAATGTGCAAACTCCGCACAGACAGTTACCCAAGGCTGGAATCGAACCCGTGTCCCTGGCGCTGTGAGGCTACAGTGCTAACCACTGAGCCACTGTGCCTCCCTGCAACGGCAATGGAAAATATTTTTGCCAAACCAGTATAGGAACAGGTCCCCATCTCATGAACAATGTGAAACAATTTTCTTATGTAAATATAATTAATCTCAAAACATTGTGTTTTTTTTCAGTTCCACCACGCATCTAGGGGAGTCCTGTGAAATAGCACACCTCCAATATTGTGTGCAGTTTTGGTCTCCTTTTCTGAGGAAGGATGCTCTTGCTCTCGAGGGAGTGCAGTGAAGATTTACCAGGCTGTTTCTAGGGATGGCGGGACTGAATTACGAGGAGAGTTTGAGTAGATTAGGACTGCTTTTGCATTCAGACAAATGAGGGGGTGAGTTCTAACAGAGGCTTATAAAATTCCAAGAGAACTAGACAGGTTAGATGCCGGGAGGATGTTCCCAGTGGTGGGTGTGTCCAGAACCAAGGGTCACAGTATGAGGGTTTTAGGTAGATGATTTAAGATGGAGATGAGGAGACATGAGTAGACTCAAAGAGTGATGAGCCTGTGGAATTCATTACAGCAGGAAGTAGTTGATGCCAAAACATTGACTGTATTCAAGAGGTGGCTAGATATAGCACTTGGGGCAAATGGGATCAAAGGTTATGGGAGAAAGTTATTGAGTTGAACGATCGGCCATTATCATGACGCATGGTGGAGCAGGCTTGAATGGCCACCTCCTGCTCCTATCTTTCTATTCTACCAGCTGTCCTTCGACTGGCTATTCCTTGATTTAAACTAATTCATCTCTTTCTGACATTTCATAGAATCCTTATAGTGTGAAAACAGACCATTCAGTCCAACAAGTCCACATTGACTCTCCAAAGGGCATCCCATCTAGGCTCACCTCACTACCTTATCCCTGTAATCCCGCACTTCCCACAGCTAAGCCACCTAACCTATGCAATTCTGGACACTATGGGGAATTTAGCATGGCAATCCACCTAGCCTGCACATCTTTGGACTGCGGGAGCACCCTGAGGCAACTCACACAGACACCTGAGGCTAGAATTGAACCCAGGACCCTGATTTTTTGAGGCACAGTGCCAACCACTGAGCCACCATGCCAGCTGTGAAGAAGAAATTGAGGTCAAGATTTGTATAAAACGTTTGCTTTAGCAACTGGGCACTGTGCTTGTGTGGGTTTCTCTGCCATACAGTACGGAAAAGCATTTATAGTGTCTGACGCCTGTCCTACTTGCTGCACTGGTTTCTCATGTCTGATGTTTGTAGTTGTGTATTGTAAGAACTAAATGAATCCGGTTGATTTCTTGCGATAAAGCTGATGTTTTCTTCTTACAATTGATCTGTGCTGCTTCAGTGCTTCTGCTTCACTTACCATCTGAATGCCTTTCAGTAGAGTCAAACCTCCTTTTGACTGTAATAAACCTGACTCATCAGCAATTCTGACAACTAGCTCTAATTCAGTCTCAATGGACTCTGCCTTTAGATCATCCTAGTTGTATTTTACCCACTAACTTGTAGAGATCACTAATTATATTTTGAATTCAGTTGATGTTGTGCTCTTCTACTAAATTTTCACCTTTGAAGATTTATTTGTGCTCATATTAAAATAATTGTCAAAGGCTTTCAGCATCTCTTCAAATGTGTCAGTTTCTTTTACACTTTGGTGACCAATACCAACATTGGCTATTCTCCCAATTACATATAGAACTGCATATAACTTCTCCTGTTTTTGATTTACTTAACTTGGAACTCATACCATATTGTGAAAAATGATTTCTCCAAGACAGTGTCATATAGATGTATAGGATGGAAAGAGGCTCTTCAGTCCAACTCGTCCATGCTGACCAGATATCCTAAATTAATCCAGTCCCATTTGCCAGCATTTGGCCTTTATCTCTGTAAACCCTTCCTATTCATGTACCCATCCAGATGCCTTTTGAATGTTGTGCTAGCTTCCTCTGGCAGGGAAAAGAGCTTGTCTTACCCTATCCATGCCCCTCATGATTTTATAAACTTCTATAAGGTCACTGCTCAGCCTCCGACGCTCTGGGGAAAATAGTCCCAGTCTATTCAGCATCTTCCTATAGCTCAAACCCTCCAACCCTGGCAACATCCTTGTAAATCTTTTCTGAACCCTTTCATGTTTCACAACATCCTTCCTTTGGCAAGGAGACCACAACTGAATGCAGTATTCCAGACATGGCCCAACCAATGTCCTGTGCAGCTACAACATGACCTCCCAATTCCTATACTCAACGGATGTCTAACTGTGTGTTCTGTTTGGCCCAAATCTAAAATTAAGCCTTCCTAACAATACTACTTCTGATGCCATTTTCTTTGATTAAAAAGTTTGTATGTTTGTAATAAAAGCTATTCATTGTTATTCTGATTTATTGTATTTATGGTTTTATCGTATTTTGTAGCCAGAGTGGAGGATTCCTGCTTTCTGGCAGCTGAAACAGAGGATTCACAAATTTTGGCACTGAAAATGGATGATTCCCACTTTACTGCAGCTTACTATATGATCCCACTATTCACAGGCTTTAATGAATAATCCTTGTTTCCTTAACTGCTTCACCAAATGAATTCACCAAATGCTTATGGATTTACTAAATAATGTCCACTATTATTCGTGGTGATTAGGAGATGAACTCCACTTCTTATAGTTTAAATGAATACTTTCAGCACTTATTGCAGTTTTTAAAAAGGATTTCCCATCTTTTCTGTGGCTGTAATAAGGTCTAATTTTCTCCTTCCATTAGACCAGGGCTAATGAGCTTCAAGCCGAGAGGCCTTCCTGCCTCTCATAGGCCCAACCTTGTGGAAACCCAGAACAGAAGCCCGACCAACACTGGAGCAAGGAACATGGTGACCCGACATTGAGCAGGCCTGGCCGAACCCACCATAAGACCCCCAGGAACAATCAAGGCCAAGACTGGTGCCCAGCACCCCATTAGGAGCTGGCAGGTTTCCCTTACATGATGTCCAGGAGCAGCTACCTATCCAGGAAACATGGGAGACGTGCTGTACTTCAGGTGAGACTGAAGCTACAGGGATTCAAGTGTCCTCTTCCCAGCATACTCCTTGTAAACATCCAAGCCATTGAAAAAAGATGGATGACCTTAAAGCCTTCCAAAAGAATTGACAGACTGCTGTGTGCTCTGTTTTACAGCTGACTGTGCCTTACAACCTGAGGGTTTCTCATTTCACCAAATAGACTGCTCACATCCTTGGGTCTGCCTCTTAATCAACATCTCCTGGTGCTCAGATGTGGTAACCCCGGCATGTTACTGCTCCCCAGACTAAGAATATCTTAAAATAAAATTGGCCATCCCTACTACCCACTGTACAATTTCAATTTGACTATCCTAACAGCAGTCTACATGACAGCCCAAACAGAAGTGAAGAGTGCACTTGACGAAATATACAACACTATAAACAGTCTTTAAATGGAGTACCTCAAAGTCTTGTTCATCCTAGCTGGCACCTTGAAACAGGCCAACCTCAAAACATGATACCAAAAAACCATCAACACATCTCTTGAATCACCAGAGGTTTGAACATCTTTGAGCACCACTATATAACCATCAAACATCTCCCATCCATATTTTGGAAAATCAGACCACAATGCTGTAGTCCTTCTCCTGGCTTTCAAGCATAACTTGAAGTGTGAGAACCCAGTCCAGGAAGTAGTGCAGTTTTGGTCTGAGGCTACAGAAGGACTTCTATGAGGCTGCTTAGAGTCAGTGGACTGGGCCATATTCAAGAACTCAGCAGCCAACCTAAATGAGTACGTAACTACCTTCACAGACTTCATTTGTAAGTGTGTACAAGGCTGTGTGCCAAAGAAGTTAATCTGAACATTCTCCAACCATGGATGAACCAGGAGATCCACTCCCTACTGAAGGTTATACGTTGGGTAACTGATCTATACGGGAAATCCTTCATAAGACCATCAGAGACACCAATAGGCAATCTAAACTAAGCTACCACACAGACACTTGTCATTTGTAATTTGGTTTACATGGCGTAATGGGCTGCAAAAGCAAAATCAAATGGAATTGTGGGCAACAGTAAATCTCTACTCAATGAGCAGTCTAGGCTCACTTTGAACAGAATGTCAATGAAGTGATGTTACCCGTCCCAACAGCCTCAGATGCACCTGTACCTATGGTAACCACCGCAAATGTTAAATTGGCATTCTTGAGAGTGAACCTGCAGAAAGTGACTGGCCCAGAATGAGTCCCTGGCTGTGCATTCAGATCCTGTGTGGACCAGCTAGCCGAAGTATCCACTGACATCTTTAACCTCTCCTTTCTATGATACGAAATCCCCATATGGTTCAAGAAGACTACCACATTCCTGGTACAAAGCAAAATCATGTAGCATGTCTTAATGACTACTGCCTGGTGGTTCTAACCTCCATATTATGAAGTGCTTTGAGAGGTTACTCATGGCTCACATCAACTCAAGCCTCCCAGATTGCCTTGATCCTTTGAAATTCAACTACCAGCACAAATGTTCCATGGCAGGCGCCATCTCCCTGGCCCTACACTCATCCCTGGAACATTTGGATAACAAGGGTACCAATGTCAGGCTCCTACTTTATTGCCTACACTTCCGCACTCAACACCAAAATTCCAAACAAACTCATTTCTAAACTCTAAGACCTAGGTCTTGTCTCCCCCCACCATAACTGGACCCTCAACTTTCTGACCCATAGACTGCAATCAGTAAGAACAGGTGACAACACCTCCTCTACCATAGGCCTCAACACTGGTGCCCTGAAAGGCTGCATACTCAGCTCCCCCACTATACTTCTTATACACTCAAAACTGTGCAACTAAATTCCACCCCAACTCCATTTATGAGTTTGCTGATGACATCATCATTGTATGCTGATCTCAAACAATGATGATACAGAGTACAGGAAAGAGATAGAGTGCTTAGCAGCATGGTGTAAAGGCATCAAGCTCTCCATCAACGTCAACAAATGAAGGAGCTGGTCATTGACTTTAGGAAGTGGAATGAAGGGCACACACCTATCTGTATCAATCGTGCTGAGGTGGAAATTATTGAGATTATCAGGTTCCTGGGAGTGATGATTGCCAACAATCTGTCCTGATCCACCCATTTTGATGCAATGGTCAAGAAATCACAACAATGTCTCTACCTCCTCAGGACACTAGGGAAATTTGGCATGTCCACAAGGACTCTTACCAATTTTTATAATTGCACCATAGGAAGCATTCTATCTAGATGCATAACAGCATGGTTTGGCAACTACTCTTCACAAGACTGCAAGCAACTATAGAGAGTTGTGAACACAGCCCAGTCCATATACAAACCAGCCTTCCATCCATCGACTCCACCTATACTTTCCACAGTTTCAGTAAAGCAACCAATATAATCGAAGACCCCTCCCATGCTGGTTATACTCTCTTCTACCCTCTTTCATTGGGCATAATGTGTAAAAGTTTGTATGCATGACAAATAGATTCAAGAAAAGCTTCTTCCCTTTCTGAATGGACCACTCAAATTTTAAATTTAATGTTGATATCACTCTTTGTGCACCTTTTCTGTAGTTATAACATTATATTCTTCACTCTGTTCTATTACCCTAATGCACCTTGTATAGTATGATCTGCTTGTACTGTACGCAGAACAAAACTTTTCACTGTACCTTGGTATATATGACAATAATAGTAAATCAAATCAAAATCAAATTTATAATTTGTTCCTCTGTCCTTTTTGATCGGGCTTGGTGAGGTATGTGACCTCAGTTTAAATTGCTTTTGGGGCCTTGGCTTTCCTCACTGTAACTGTGCCCTACAGTACCCACTCAATGTGATTGTGATGCTCAGTCAACTTTGCTTACTTTTTACTTTCCCAGCCTGAAATCATGTGGCATTTCATAACATTTTTCCCTGCCCATTAAAGATTTTAACTTTATGAAAATGTCTTCTCTCACATGGCTGCAACTACCTCTATTACTCTAACAGTGGAACCAGCTTTCTCGGTAGTGAAGACAAATGCCCCTGCATGTGGGCATCAGAATTAGGAACGGGGTAGACCACTTGCCCTCAGGCCTGCCCAGCCATTCAATAAGACTATGACTGACCTGATTAGCCCACATTCCTGCCTAGCCAACAATCTTTCTCCCCCATTGGTTATCAAGAACCTATTTGCCATTGCCTTAAATTCCATGAGCTCCAAAAGCAACTTTAAAGTTTAGACATTAAACATTTCAAAGGGCTCAAGATAATTGTCGGGATGGTTGCTGAGGTAGCAAATGCGTATTTCATATTTTAACCACTTCCTCCACTAGCTTGAACCTTCTTCTGAATACCGTTTTACTATTTATATATTTATCAAAGGCTTTGCTTGCGACCAATCTATCTCAGTTTGTTCACTGCCCCTTCCCATTTTCTGGGGCCCCTCTGTAATGTTTTGCTTGTCACTTCAGCAGTAGCTGCACGGATAGGCCATAACATATAGGAGCAGGGTTAGGTCATTTGGCCTATTGAGTCTATTCCACCATTCAGAGAGATCATGGCTGATAATGTTCAACTCCACCTTTTGCCACATCCTTGATTTCTTTACAGATTAAAAGTGTGTCTATCTCAGCCTTGAAAATGCTTAAGGACAGGATCAGTTTTGCCTACAATGCCCACTATAGTCAACTCAAACTGCTGGCTTTCCCTAGCTGCCTTCACAGATGAAGCAAAGCATTCTCATGAGGCATGAAAGCCTGACTCAGGGACAGCAGGCAATAAGCAGATGTGCCTTTGAGGCTGAGTTTAGAATTAGAATTAGAATCTTCTCAAAACTCATTAGAATTAGAGTTAGGTTGATTTTCATGTGTACTCAAATTAAAGAACAGGAGTACAGTGAAAAGTGTACAATGTCGCCAGCAAACAGTGCCATTTTAGGCACCAACTATCCAGAAACAAAAAGTAGAGAAAAATAAAGAAAAAAGTTACATTACAGATAGACATATTATAAATTAGGAAAATAAGAAGCTAAAATGATAGACATTTACAATCTTTCAATAAGAGTTTCCAGGTGGTCTGCCCAAGCACCACCAGTTCCCAACCAGTAACCATCTTCAAATCTGGCTGCTGGCCATCCCCACACCTCTCCAGAGTGCTGGCTATCCCTCACTCTGCTCTGGGCTGTTGGCCATACCTGCTTTGCTCCAGGCCCACTGGCCACCATCTCCACTCTGTTCTGGACATCTGGACACTATTCCCCCCTCCATTCTCGACCCTTGGACACCATCCCCACTCCATTTGGGACCTCTGGACACCATCCCCACTCCGTTCTCGACCCCTGGGCACCATCACCGCACTGTTCTGGACCTCTAGACACCACCCCCCCTCCGTTCTCGACCCCTGGGCACCATCCCCGCTCTGTTCTGGACCTCTAGACACCACCCCGCCTCCGTTCTCGACCCCTGGTCACAATCCCCACTCCGTTCTGGACCTCTGGACACCATTCCCCCTCCATTCTTAACCCCTGGACGCCATCCCTGCTCCGTTCTGAGCCTCTGGACACCATCCCCACTCCGTTCCAGGTGATCGGCAACCGACCCTACTTTTTTCCAGGCCACTGGCCACCATCTGCTCTGCTCCAGGCCACCCCTATTCAGGCTACTGGCAGAAGAGGAAAAAGACAGAAGAGAAAAGAAAGACAGGAGAGAAAAATAGACAAAAAAAGAAAAGCAACAGATGGAGCAGATGAGTTCCAGCTGGAGCCTCCTTCTCCACCATCTCAAAACATCACTGTCAGCTAATCAGACAAGTTGACGGTGCTAATGCAGAAGTTTCATTTTGTTCAGTTCTGTGGTAAAGTAAATCTAGTTGATTGAAAATCATACGGAGATAACTATGATTCTGAGAATCTGTAGCATGTTACTTTCATCAAATAAAGTCACGCTCTAAATAATTTCACTCCTTGATGAGTTAAATAAATCACTTAGGCAGGTCCTCTCTGAGGAATGAACATTCTCACCTTCTCCTTTTGTGTTTCAATACTTGTGAAAGGGATGATACAATCGTTCTGTCAGGGGGCCTCTGCCAGGATTTCCTGTCATGTCTATGGTATTTTCAATCTTTTTGCCCTTACTCATTGCAGTTACATTTCCAATGACATAATGGCTAAAGTGTTTCCACAGGCATCAGCTGCTCCTGTCTTCACAGTTGGAGCCAATGTTGTTTCTGCAGGGGTTCAAACTCAGACTTGACATCAGCTGAACATGACAACTTGTCAGAGAGTGGAGACTCAGGCGACATCAACCTGCCCAGCAGTAACATCCCATCAGCCTTTCTGACAGTGCTCTGATCTTCCTTCAGACTGAACTATATGTGAGAAAGAGAGAATCATTGACACTTAAAGCACAGAACAACTATCCAGACATTGTTAAGAAAAGACAAAGAGCCACGGGTACAGAAAATCTGAAATGAAAACAAGTCGTTGGAAAACTAAGCAGGTCTGACAGCATCTGCGGAGAGAAAACAGAGTTAATGTTTCGGGTGCAGAAACACTGGGGCTGACACATTCTGGGCCTAAAACCAGGTGTTCTGGAAATGGAATGTCTTCTTCAGAACTGATTGCAGCTTAGGAGAAGGTTGCTGAAGATGGGAGTTGGGGGAGGAATTGAATTGAATTAAATTAGCTTTATTGTCAAATGGGTACAGTGAAAAGTTTACAGTCGCTGCATCACATCGCTGTGTTAGGTACAGCTACTTAGGATCAAATTCTTAGGCAACAAAAGAATTAGAAAAGTAAAGAAATAAATAATCCAGCATTATAGCTCATAGGAATAAATTACAAAAGTAACGAAGTAAAAAGTTCAGAATGTCAGGCTTTCCGAACCAGTCCATGTCAGTCAGCCTCAAGGGAGACCTCCACCACCTCACCCCGGCCTGTGCCAGACCCACCGACATAGCAGTCTTCCCACTTCTGGTGTCATCTCTTAACCGTTAAGCCAACTCACTGACACCACTGAACTCACACTTGCCCCACAACCAACAGTCCCTGGCTCCACTGCCAGGCCTGGCTGACCCCAGCTCACGAGTCCCACTTCAGCTGTAGATACTGCCTTGTTGCCATTGCTATCTCAAAGGGCCCGCTGCTCCCATCACTGTGCTTACATCAGCAACCTTCTTACCCAGTTCTTTGTGCGCTTCCGGTCACAGGTCCTGTGCCATAGAACTTTTGTTTCAGGGCCAGTCTGGTTTACTGAATGTTGGGGAAATGACCTCGCTGCTGCTGCTGTCTGCCTCAAATGGTGGGAGAACGCATTTGTCAGCCGCTCCACATGCGGCCCACTCTCGCTGCTGCATTCATGCTGCTGTCCAACCCAGCGAAGAAACAGGCCAAAAGTAATGGAAAATGAAGCAAAAGAAAACAGCAAAAACAAAAATAAAACAAAGAAGGAAAGCAGATGGGAGTGGATGACCCTGCAGGAAGCCCTATCTTGCACTGGAACGGTAAACAGTAGGTGGAGATGGAGCCCAGAGAGAGACGGAGAACAGTGATGATAGGGCAGACAGGACGATTTGAAAAATGTCAGCCTGGGAGAATCAATAACTAGTAATGGGAACCATTAGGAGCTGACAATGGGGTGTCATACGCCAACGTGATAAAAGCAAAAATCAACTAACTGTCCGGAATGACAGAGAAAGAGAACAATAACTTTGTGATCCTGACTAAAGTTACAACAGACTCAGGGAAGTATTGTAACTACTAAGGGGATGGGGCAGGACTCGAAATAGAATTGTTAGTATGGAAGTCTTAATGTTATTTGTTCTTTGATAAAGTTCCAACAGTTTGCATTGGAATCAACTTGTGCCTGTTGTGATTTGACCTTCCCAGTATTGTGGGACACCTGGGTAAATTCACTTATAGCCTATTGTTGAAGCTTCTGATGGGTCCTAAAGGGCTCCAACAATTTATGGCGCCCCTGCATGAGCCTTTGATAAGAACTGACCATCAGATCATCCAAACTTGAACTGCCAACTGAGCCTGGTATCTTGAAGATTCAGCCTCAGACAGTTGTGAAGAGGACAGGTGCCCTATGTGAAGGCCAGGTTTTAAGCTAGCAAACAAGACATTGGGGCCGACACATTCTGGGTCAAAAACTAGGTGTTCTGGAAGTGGAATGAACAATGCAAGAGGTTGGCTGGATGATAGTGAGGTACAGAGGAGCTCTAAGGAAATCATACTGGAGGAGGAGAGATGTTTACCTCTTGCACAGGGACTCCAGAGACATTGGCAGTTGACAATCCCCCACATACTCCACTACCTCCAAAGAGAAATAAAACTGGGAAAGGCGCCCCAGAGCCAAAGTTGGAAGGATGTTCTCAAACAATACCTGTTTTAAAAAACAGCCCAAGTGGGCAGAATTCTGTAGTAAACCAGACTGGCCCTGAAACAGAAGTTCCATGGCACAGGACCTATGACTAGAAGCACACAAAGAACTGGGTAGGAAGCCTGCTCATGTAAGCACAGTGATAGCTGTAGCATGCAGCCTAGTGAATTCTTGAGGTAAAGTTGCCAAAATTTAATCGCTCAAGGAGCAGTCAGAAGCCACAACTGAGGTACTAAGAAAGTTAAAATTGCAGCTAAAGAGCATTATAGGGCAATCCAGGAAAACCTGATTCACATTGGATATTTCCAGTCCATACTTGAAAGGACCTATACAAATAAAAGAAGGGCAATTAGGGACCGGGAACCAGCCCAGGGCTGTATTGATCAGCTAGAACAACAATGTAAGGAGCTGTAGGCAGCAGTAAGGATCCTGCACAATTATGATATAGAAAGGCCAAAACTGTCAAAATGTGAAAGTGCACAAAAGTGCCGCGATAATCTAGAGGACTATTTATAAGCCGATTAGTCACATTATATGCCTTTGGAGGAGTGCCAAACACGGGAGACAGTGAGTGGTCATTCGAGGAGGAATCAATACAGGCTCCATGTATATCCACTGTGAGGGAACATATAAGGGGACCCTGCTGCCTTTACTCAAAGCTATAGGTCCCTCGGTCCCCTCCTCTGACATAGAGAAAAGGCAACCATTTGACCTCCATTACCCAGCAGCTGCATTTCCAATTTACCTGATTATTCAAGGACATGGACCATTCCAACGCATTCCTCAACAATGGGTAACCTAGGCACTTTACCCTAGTAAGCACATGTTAATGATAGTGGAGTTCAGGCATGTAGGGGATTTGATCCATCCGAGGTCCATCATAATGGAGCTTGGGCTTTGCGAAAATCAGTATCTAGAGACAGACCACGGTGTCACAGGCACAAAATATAAAACTGATTACCAGAATATCTCTGGACCAAGAGGGATGGTTCCCCTTTCCTACATTGATGATTATGTCCAATGAGAATGCATAATCACTGGGCCTCTCATAATGGATCTACCCATACAACCCCAATTCAATTATCACCATTCACTCATCATTTATACACATAGAACAATGAAACATGGGCAGGGCCTGGAATGGATGACAATTTGACAATACAGTAACGTAGGGGAGGTGATGGCCTAGAGGTATTATATCTAGACTACTAATCCAGAAACTCAGTTAATGTCTGGGGTACTCAGGTTTGAATTTGAATGTAATATATAAATACAAACCTGGAATTAAGAATCTAATGATGAGCGTGGAACCATTGCAGGTTGTCGGAAAAACCCATCTCATTCACTAATGTCCTTCAGGGAAGGAAATCTGCCCTCCTCACCTGGTCTGGCCGACATGTGACTCCAAACTCACAGCAATGTGGTTGACTCTCAACTGCCCTCTGAAATGGCCTAGCAAGCCCAGTTGTACCAAGTTGTACCAGTCGTTGCAAAGCGTGAAAGAAATGAAACCCGATAGATCACCTGGCATTGACTTAGGCACCAGGAAAGACAATGGTGGAAATAGCCTTTTAACCCTGCAAAGCCCTTCTCACTAACATCTGGGGCTAGTGTCAAAGTTGGGAGAGCTGCCTCACAGACCACTCTAGTAAAAGCCTGACATAGTCATGTTTACTGAATTGTACCTGACAGACAATGTAATCCTGCTTATCACCAAGTACCATCCTTTCTGGCCAATAAATCAATACTCCCCTATGTTGAACAACACTTGGAGGAAGCACAGAGGATGGCAAGGGTGCAAAATGTACTCTGGATAGGAGATTCAATGTCCACTACCAAGAGTGACTCAGTAGCATTACTATTACTGATTGAGCTAGTTAGGCTCTAAAGGACATAGATAACATGCTGTATCCGCAGCACGTGGTGAGGAAACCAACAAGAGGGAAAAACATACTTAACCTCATCATTACCAAACTTCCAGCTGCAGATGCATCTGTCCATGATAGTATCAGTAAAAGTGACCATTGCATAGTCCTTGTGGAGATGAAGTCCCACCTTCACTTTGAGAATAATAGCACTGGGACAAATGGGACAGACTTTGAAGAGATCTAGGAAGTCAAGATTGGCACCCATGTGGCGCTGTGGGCCATCAACAGCAGCAGAATTGTACTCCAACACAATCTGTAACCTCATGATCTGGCATACCTCAAATAGTAACATCAAGACAGGGGATCAACCCTGGCTCAATGGAGAGTGTGAGAGGGCATGCTAGGAGCAGCACCAGGTATATCTAAAAATGAGGTATTGGCCTGGTAAAGCTGTCAAACAGAACTATTTTAATGCCAAACAGCATAAGCAACAAGTGATAGACAGAACTAAATAATCCCACAAGCAACGGATCAGATCTAAGCTCTGCAGACCTACAACGTCTAGAAATGAATGATAGTGGCCAATTAAACAACCCACAAGAAAGCTCCATAAATACCCAAGCTTCAATGATTGGAAAGCCCACCACATCAGTGCAAAAGATAAGACTGAAGCTTTTGCAGAAATCTTCAGCCAGAAGTACCAAGTGGATGCTCCACTGCAGTCTCCACCCAGCATTACAGATACAAGTCTCAATAGCAAATTTGATTCACTCCATGCTGTCAAGAAATGGTTCATAAATACCCAAGCTTCAATGATTGGAAAGCCCACCACATCAGTGCAAAAGATAAGACTGAAGCTTTTGCAGAAATCTTCAGCCAGAAGTACCAAGTGGATGCTCCACTGCAGTCTCCACCCAGCATTACAGATACAAGTCTCAATAGCAAATTTGATTCACTCCATGCTGTCAAGAAATGGTTGGAGACACAGGATACTGCAAAGGCTATGGGCCCTGATAACAATCTGGCAATAGTACTAAAGACTTGTGCTCTGGAATTTGTAGCTCCCTAAGCCTGGCACATTCAGTACAGTTACAATACTGGCATTTACCTGACAATAATTATTAACTCTCTAGCTGAAGAAATGTCATCTCATTTCCATTTTAAATTTACACCCTCTAATTCTATAAACAGCGAGACAAGTCCTACCCGGCCAATTACTATCCCATCAGTCCATTCTCAATCATCAGTAAAGTTCCACCAGAGCCACTCAGCTCCTGTCTTCAAATATAGTCTTGGTTAAAACATGGACAAAAGATCTAAATTCCAGAGGTGAGTTAAGAGTGACAGCCCTTGACATCAATGCAGTATTCAAACAAGTGTGGCATCGAGGAGCCCAAACAAAACTGGAATCAATATGTTTTGGGGGCAAACTCTCTGCTGGTTAGAGTCATACCTGGAAAATAGGAAGATGGTTGTTGGAAGTCAATCATCTCAGCTCCAGGGCATTTCTACAGGAGTTCTTCAGAGTAGTGTCCTCGGGCCAACCATCTTCAGCTGCTTCGTAAATGACCTTGTGGTGGAGGTAAGGTCAGAAATGGGGATGTTCACCATGATTGCATGACATTTTAGTCTCCATATTTGAGGAAGGACATTGTTGCTATTGAGGGAGTGCAGCGTAGGTTCATGAGGTTAATTCCCAGAATGGCGGGACTATCATTTGTTGAAAGATTGGAGTGACTGAGCTTGTATACACTTGAGTTTAGGAGGATGAAAGGGGATCTGATTGAGACGTCTAAGATTATTAAGGAATTGGACTCTCTGGAGGCAGGAAGCATGTTTCTCCAGAACGAGAGGGGACAGTTTAAAAATAAGAGGTAGGCCATTTAGGACAGAGTTGAGGAAACTTCTTCACCCAGAGAGTGGTGGATATATGGAATGCTCTGCCCCAGAAGGCAGTGGAGGCCAAATCTCTGGATACTTTCAAGAAAGAGATAGATAGAACTCTTAAAGATAGTAGAATCAAGGGTTATGGGGTTAAGGTAGAAGCAGGATACTGATTGTGGATGATCAGCCATGATCATAATGAATGGCCGAGTCCTCAGATGCTCTAGCAGTCCATGTTCAAATGCATCAATTCTGGGAATATCCAGGCTTGGGCTGAAAAGTGGCAAGTAACATTCGCACCACACATGTCAGGCAATGACCAACCCCAATAAGAGACAATCTAATCACTGCCCACTTGACATTCAGTGGTGTTACCATCACTGAATAGCCCACAATCAACATCCTTACAGTTACCATTTACCAGAAACTGAACTCAACTTGCCACATAAACACTTTGGCTATAACAGCAGGTCAGAAGCTAGGAATTCTGCAGTGAATAACTCACCTCCTGAATCCTCAAAGCTATTGACAAGGCACAAGTAAGGTGTCTGATGGAATACTCGCCACTTGCCTGGATAGGTCCAGCTCCAACACTCAAAGTTTAAGACCATAAGACCATAAGACCAAAAGACATAGGAGTGGAAGTAAGGCCATTCAGCCCATTAAGTCCACTCTGCCATTTAAATCATGGCTTATAGGTATTTCAACTCCACTTCCCTACACTCTCCCCGTAGCCCTTGATTCCTTCTAAGATCAAGAATTTGTCGATTTCTGTGTTGAAGGCATCTAACATCCCGGCCTCCACTGCACTCCGTGGCAATGAATTCCACAAGCCCAGCACTCTCTAGCTGAAGAAATGTCATCTCATTTCCATTTTAAATTTACACCCTCTAATTCTAAGGCTGTGCCCACGGGTCCTAGTCTCCCCGCCTAACAGAAACAACTTCCCAGCGTCCACCCTTTCTAAGCCATACATTATCTTGTAAGTTTCTATTAGATCTCCCCTCAACCTTCTAAACTCTAGTGAGTACAATCCCAGGATCCTTAGCCGTTCATCATATGTCAAACCTACCATTCCAGGGATCATCCGTGTGAATCTCCACTGGACACGCTCAAGCGCCAGTATGTCTTTCCTGAGGTGTGGGGCCCAAAGTTTGACACCATCCAAGACAAAGCAAACCATCTGATTGACACCATACCCACAAATATCCATTCCCTCCACAACCAATGCTCAGTAGCACTGCGTACCATCATTGGAGGCACTGTCGCAATTTTCAACAAAGATCCTCAGACAGCATCGTGCAAACCTACGATCACTTTCATCTGGACTGACAAGGACAGCAGGTATATAGGAACACCAACCAGTTCCTCTCCATGCCACTCACCGGCCCAACCTGGAAGATCCTTCAATATTGTTCAGTCAAAATCATGGAATTCCCTCCCTAACAGAGCTCTGAGCGCATACGTAGCACATGGACTACAGCTTTCAAGAAGTCAGCTCACCATCACCTTCCCAAGGGAAGTTAGAACAGCCTCTGCCCGAATCCCATGAACAACCTGTTATTTCTATTAGGTTATTAGAATTAGTTAATCTGGAAGACAATGTGATGCCTCCTGCTGGAATTTCTTGGATATTGAAACGTCTCTCTAGACCTGGGGCCACATGGTCCAGACGCCACTTCGTTGAGGGAAGGTGAGGAAATGAATCCTACATTAAATCCTATTTGTGAAAGAACAATCGTTGACAGTAGAATAGGGGACACGGTTTAACAAATACTTTTGTGAATTCCCTGACTGTGAGATAATCGTACTGGTTCGCTTCCCACACGTCTTTGTATTCAGACAAGGCCGGGAGACATGCTAAAGTAGCTGGAGGAACACGGTGTTCCTAATAAGGCAATATCGTGTCGCTCAAAATTGAGAGGTTGGGAGGGGGTCCGCAGCAGTTGGGTTCCAGACACAACATTTCCTGCGAAGGAACAGCCCTGCATTTTCGCTCCATTGTATATGAGCCAAATGACTGACATTCCAGACATATTTCTCCATGAATAGAGCTTCTCTTTAATCGCAGCCCGAGAATCGCGTGTGGCAGACTTTCCACAGTTTATTGACTTTCTAACTTCCAGCTCTGCATATTTTGGATATTCTGCAGCCCCGGGAAGTGTTCTAAATTTAAACTCGGCTGCAGGCAAATGTTTGTGTGTGTTTTTCCCTTTTTTTATGAATGGAAGAGTTAAGCTTGTGGTAACCTGCTGGCCCCTGATCGCGAAGGGGCTGCGAGGGGGTCACATTTTGAATGCGGATGTTTGTAATGATTCAGTGAAAGTGTAACCAACTAATTATTAGCGAGCTCACTGATGGCCATGCGTGGCACAAGTGGAAGCGCCGTTTACACTCTGGATTGCAGAAAAGGTCGTGTTTGGTTAGGTTTCGCCTCTGGGAGATACATTTTATTCTTGAATTTAAATGTAAAGCCCTACCTCCATTATTCATTAAACGTGAAGGTCATTTGCAATCAAAAACCTGTAAGGAAATAACTGCACGCAATTGCAACACAGATCAACACACACAGTACAACTGAACCAACATAGTACAACTCTGCCAACATACACAGTAAACAAACTGACCCAATACAAGAGATAATGGGAACTGCAGATGCTGGAGAATTCCAAGATAATAAATAACCTTGCCAACACAGGCTAACAAGATCCTACAGAAATACAACCAGACCAACACAGCTCAAACAGGTCAAAGCCAACCAAGATGAACCAACATTCGGATATAGGCCAACAAGGACCAATGTCGTAAAAATGTAGATCAAAGTGCAGTATAAATAAACACAGGACAATGACCAGGCAAAATTCAGGTGAACATTGGAGGAAGGAGACAAATGGATTAAAACATGTTCCAACAGTATACATCACAGGCAATTGCAGTACAACCCAGAGTTAAATGCAGAGCAACAGATCTCGAACTGGTTCATACAGACTTCGTACTGGTTCATACAGACTTCGTACCGGTTCATACAGATTTTTCACTCAAAGAGACAAATATCCGGAGCAGAGACAATTTACAGACAAATACAGGATACATTATTCATCACAAATAAAAAGACAACAGGGCAATTACAATTAATTCAGCACAATCTATACAGTACAGCCGGATAAATATAGAACAAAGGTGTCCAAATTTATCCAGCTCCACACTTTGTTATCTTGGATTCTCCAGCATCTGCAGTTCCCATTATCTCTGTTCAAATACCTATACTGATTCACCTGTTCTGAATAACACACTAACCTAAAAAAACACTAACATGAAAAACACACAGTAACCTGAAAAATGCACCTGAAAACAACATAAAAGTTTAAAAAACTGATACTAACCTGAAAAGACACACAGTAATCTTTTTATTATTCATTCACAGAATCATCAGCATCATTGCTGAGCCAGAATTTATTTCCCATTCCTAATTGCTCAGAGAACAATTGCTGTTGGTCTGGAGTCACAATGTAGGCCAGACCAGGTAAGGACAGCAGTTTCCTTCCCTAAAGGACATGAATGAATCAGATGGGCTTTTCCAACAATTTGCAATTGATTCTTTTCTGTATCCATAGACTCTTAATTACAAGTTTTTTTATTGAATTCAAACTCTGCCATTTACCATGATGATTGTGAACCCAGGTCCCCCTAATTCCCAGATTAGCTGGTTCTCTGGAGTAACAGTCCAGTGATAAGACCACTAGGCCATCAGCTCCCTCTGTGGACTTGCACCCCAAAACCACTTGTATATTAATGCTTCTAAGTGTCCTGCCATATCCTTTCATAATCTTCCTCACTATCCATAACTCCACCAGTTTTTGTGTCATTTGCAAATTAATCAGAACACCTACTTTTCATCTAAGTAACTTATACATATATATTACAAACAACAGAGGTATTAACACTGAATCATGTCGAACATCACTGATTACAGGCCTCTAGTCAGAAGCATACTCATTCACAACTCCTGTCTGTCTCCTATAACCGAATTAATTTTGTATCGAATTTGCCAGTTTATCGTGGATCCCAGTCTACTATGAGAAATCTTGTCAAATGCTTTCGTAAAGTAGACAACAACCACTGCCCCACCCTCATCAATCATCTTCATCACTACCTCAAAAAAACTCAAGTTTATGAGACAAAACTTCCACATGAAGCCATGCTGACTATCATAATAAGTCCATGCTTTTCTAAATGTGAGTAAATCCTGTTCTTAAGAATCTTCTCCAGTAATTTCTTTCCCACAGATGTAAGGCTCACTGTTCTATAATTTCCTGGATTAACCCTATTGCCCTTCTTTAACAAAGGAACAACATTTGCTACTGTCCAGTCTTCTTGTGGTTAAAGAGGATTCAGGGATCTCTGTCAAGACCCCAGTAATCTCCTTCCTTGCCTCCTTCAATCTCAAGCAATAGATCCCATCTGCCATGGGGACATATCTGCCTTGATATTTTCAAGACACTCATACCTGCTACTTCTTAATATCGACATTCTCCAGAATGTCAACACACCACTCCCTAATCCTACCATCATCCATGTCCTTCTCCTTAGCACATATTGATGCAAAGCACTCATTAAGGACCTCACCCACTTCCTCTAGCCCCATGCATAAATTCCCTCCTTTGACCTTATGTGAACCTTCCCTTTCCCTAGTAATCCTGCTTCTCCTAATATACGTATAAAATGCCTTGGGATTCTCCTAAATTCTACCTGCCAAAGACATGTCCATGGCTCCTGCCACCCATCCTGATTTCTTGTATAAATTCTTTTCTGCTTTCTCTATACCCCTCAAGGGCTTTGTTTGATCTCTGTTGCTAAGCCTTGCAAATGCTTTCATTTATTTTGTAGAATTGTGGAATGCTAGAATTTTACAGTCCAGGAGGCCAGTGGGGTCCTGACAGAGAAATTGTATTCTCTTTAGCCACAAGTGAGGTCCTAGAAGACTGGGCAATAGCAAATGTTGTTCCATTGTGACTGCATAGGCTCCCAAATGAGCTTTCCAGCTAGTAAATCCTCAATATCCACAAATTCATGACTCACGAATTCACCTAACCGCAGCAAAACTTAAGTAGCAACAAAATTTAACATACGCAGCAAAATTCACGTCTTCATGATTTTTAACCTGTATTTTTAATGGGCTCCGAAATCTCAAATTTCATCATTTGTGGGTTTTCTCAGAAATGGAATGGTCGTAGATATGGACGAATGATCATTCTCCAGCACTACCTCCAAAGCCCTCTAAATTTATCACTTTCAAACATATACCCAGCTCTGTTTTGAAGCGTCCTGTGTAATCTGCCTCCACCACATTCCCTGTGAGTGCATTGCAACTAAATATTTTGACTAAACTTTCAATATCCCTCATTGTCCAAAGTTTCCAAATATTGTCATCCTTATCCTTCATCCTCACTGGAACATGCTGATCCTAAACTCTGATCAAGAGGTCTTTGAAAGATTCCCATATGTCAGATGTGGCTTTACCCTCACACAACTGCCCCAATCTAATTTCACCAGTTTCTGCCTCATATTGTTGTGTTTAGCCTTCTCCAAATTTATAGCTTTCATCTGAAGACCAGTCTTATTCTTATAAAGTCATAGAGACATACAGCACAGAAACAGACCCTTTGGTCCAACTTGTCCATACCAACCAGATATCCTAAATAAATCTAGTCCCATTTGCCAGCATTTGGCCCATAACCCTGTAAACCCTTCCTATTCATGTACCCATCCATATGCCTTTTAAATGTCGCAATTGTACCAGCCTCCACTGCTTTCTTTGGCAGCTCATTCCATTCACATATTACCTTTGTGTGAAAATGTTGCCCTTAGGTCCCTTTTAAATCTATCTCCTCTCCTTAAACCTATGCCGTCTAGTTTTGAGTTTTATTTACCCTATCCATAGCCCCCATGATTTTAAAAACTTCTGAAAGGTCACCCTCAGCCTCAGGGGCTGCAGGGAAAATAACCCCCAGCCTATTCAGTGTCTCCCTGTAGCTTAAACCCTCCAACTCTGGCAACATCCTTGTAAGTCTTTTCTGAACCTTTTCAAGTTTCACAACTTCCTTACTATAAGCAGGGAGACCACAGCTGCACACAATATTCCAGTAGTGACCTAACCAATGTCCTGTACAGCCATAATATGACCCCCAACTGCTTTATTCAATTCACTGACCAATAAAGGCAAGCTTACCAAGTGCCTTCTTCACTATCCTTTCCACCTGTGAGTCCACTACCAAAACGAACTTAAAGCTTGTGTAATTATGATCACTGTTCTCAAAATGCTTCCCCATTAAAACTTTGATTATCTGCCCAGACTCATTTCCCAACACAAGGTCTAGTATGGCCCATTCCTCAGTTGGGACTATCTACAAATTGTTTCAACAAACCCTCCCAGTTGCATCTAACAAATTCTGCCCCATGTAAGACTCTGGCCACTGAAGAATTTATAGTCAATGCTGGGGAGGTTGAAATCACCCACTGCAAGAACCCTGTTGATTTTACATCTTTTTCTGATCTGCCTACATTCTGTTCTTCTATCGCCTACTGGCTCTGGGAGGTAAATTATATAAAAGTTGTACTATCCTGAAAAAACACACACTGACCTGAAAAACACATACTGATGTGAAAAACACATACTAACAAGGAAAACACATATTAACCTAAAAACGCACACACTGACCTGAAAAATACTCATTAACCAATAAAAAAGACATTAGCCTGTAAAACACACATCTAGCTGTTAAATACATATTAACCTGAAATAACCCAATAAACAACTCTGTGAAACACATGCTAGGAATTCCATTGGCAGGACAATGAATTGGCATCATTCAGCGCTAAGGACGTCTTTTAAATTTTAATTCCAATATGGGAGTTTGTTTGGCTCCTTATGCTGACACTGTGCATGTGTGCTATGCACCACTTTAAATCATATGTGTGCAGAATCTGTGTGGGGAGAGGGACCGAAGGCAGAAAGATCAGTACATGGTGGGTGTCTGAGGGAAATCAGATCTAAGAGACGGAGATAAGGAGGAATTTCTTCTCACAGTGAATCTGTGGAATTCTGTGCTGCAGAAGGCTGGGCCATTAAATATTCCAATTTTTAATTGGTTTGGGAACTAGCAGGGCAGTGGAGTTAAGGATTATCAGGTCAGCCATGAGCTCATTAAATGGTAGCCATGATGTGGAGGTGCTGGGTGTTGCACTCGAGTGGACAAAGTCAGAAGTCACACAACAACAGGTTATTGCCCAAGATGATACAATGTGAGGCTGGATGAACACAGCAGGCCAAGCAGCATCTCAGGAGCACAAAAGCTGACGTTTCGGGCCTAGACCCTTCATCAGAGAGGGGGATGGGGTGAGGGTTCTGGAATAAATAGGGAGAGAGGGGGAGGCGGACCGAAGATGGAGAGGAAAGAGGATAGGTGGAGAGAGTATAAGTGGGGAGGTAGGGAGGGGATAGGTCAGTCCAGGGAAGACGGACAGGTCAAGGAGGTGGGATGAGGTTAGTAGGTGGATGGGGGTGCGGCTTGGGGTGGGAGGAAGGGATGGGTGAGAGGAAGAACAGGTTAGGGAGGCAGAGACAGGTTGGACTGGTTTTGGGATGCAGTGGGTGGAGGGGAAGAGCTGGGCTGGTTGTGTGGTGCAGTGGGGGAAGGGGACGAACTGGGCTGGTTTAGGGATTCGGTGGGGGAAGGGGAGATTTTGAAACTGGTGAAGTCCACATTGATACCATTAGGCTGCAGGGTTCCCAGGCGGAATATGAGTTGCTGTTCCTGCAACCTTCGGGTGGCTGGCATCATTGTGACACTGCAGGAGGCCCATGATGGACATGTCATCTAAAGAATGGGAGGGGGAGTGGAAATGGTTTGCGACTGGGAGGTGCAGTTGTTTGTTGCGAACTGAGCGGAGGTGTTCTGCAAAGCGGTCTCCAAGCCTCCGCTTGGTTTCCCCAATGTAGCGGAAGCCACACCGGGTACAGTGGATGCAGTATACCACATTGGCAGATGTGCAGGTGAACCTGTGCTTAATGTGGAATGTCATCTTGGGGCCTGGGATAGGGGTGAGGGAGGAGGTGTGGGGGCAAGTGTAGCATTTCCTGCGGTTGCAGGGGAAGATGCCGGGTGTGGTGGGGTTGGAGGGCAGTGTGGAGCGAACAAGGGAGTCACGGAGAGAGTGGTCTCTCCAGAAGGCAGACAGGGGTGGGGATGGAAAAATGTCTTGGGTGGTGGGGTCGGATTGTAAATGGCGAAAGTGTCGGAGGATGATACGTTGTATCCGGAGGTTGGTAGGGTGGTGTGTGAGAACGAGGGGGATCCTCTTGGGGCGGTTGTGGCGGGGCGGGGTGTGAGGGATGTGTTGCGGGAAATATGGGGGACGCGGTCAAGGGCGTTCTCGATCACTGTGGGGGGAAAGTTGCGGTCCTTGAAGAACTTGGACATCTGGGATGTGCGGGAGTGGAATGTCTTATCGTGGGAGCAGATGCGGCAGAGGTGGAGGAATTGGGAATAGGGGATGGAATTTTTGCAGGAGGGTGGGTGGGAGGAGGTGTATTCTAGGTAGCTGTGGGAGTCGGTGGGCTTGAAATGGACATCAGTTACAAGCTGGTTATTGCCCAACAGGTTTATTTAAAATCACAAGCTTTTAAAGAACTGCTCCTTCATCGGGTGAAGGACAGAAAGACTGAGGCAGCAAGTCCAGCCCTGGATGTAACTTGCCCTTACAGTTCTGCATCTTTTGCATTGTTCATCTGGCAGAACCACGTCCTAAAGTAGTATAACTGAGTGGAAACTGTATGCGGGGCGGACCGATTCTGACTCTCGGTCTTCATCACAATAAGGAGCAGACCCTTATTCTTAATGTGTAAAACATGCCAATTTAGTACATGCATTCCAGTGACTCACAACCCTTCCAGAGAAAATATTTCTCATCCTTGCACTAAATGAGAAACTCCCTTATTTTTAAACTGAGTCCTCCTGACTCATCCATAAGGCACCACTGCTGGAAGTAACAAAAACAACAATCCTCACTTCCCAGATGTGTTTGACATGAACTGATAGGATAATGGCTGAGATTTTGAGGCAAGAATGAGCACCAAAGGCGCATTAAAGGCTTTTATGGCACAGTGGTAGTAACCCTACTTCTGAACCAAGAGGCCCGAGATTAAATCCTACATGCTCCAGAGGTGCGTCATAACACCTCTCAACAGGTTGATTTGAAAATATCCACGGATTTTTAAGATGGCGTTGGAGGCTGGCAACACTATATGATACTTTTCACTGTGTTTTGTAACAAGGATACACATGATAATGAATAAATCAAGTCAAATCAAAAGATTGGCACCTTCCAGCTGCCCACATATTGAGAGTTCAGTGTATGTACTGAGAGATTTCAGAAAATCTGAGAGTTGGCTCCAACTGCAAAATAGCAGTGCTGTGGTAACAGAAGTGCCAACATAAGACAAAGTAAAATGGTTGTTTTCCTCTTTAATAAATGCTGAGACAAAGAGCCCAACACAGGAATAAAGAACAATGAATGCAGACAGCTCTGTACAATAGAAATGGGAGGGAGGATGGTGCAGACTCTGCTTCCTTACATTATTCTAGAAGTGTGGTTCAGGCAATGTTGTTGAAGCTACTGGCCCCTGTACTGGTCACAAATCAAACATTAGACTCCATGATAGAGGAATGAGAACAGAGGATGTACCCTGGCCCAGTGATGTCAGCTCCAGTGTAAATGTACATTCCTGAGCAGGCCAGTCCCTGACATCACTGCTGTCTTATCTGCTCAGCATGTTACCGTGTGCTTGGATCATTTTCAGTTCAGTCAGTCTTTTTGCCCATTTCCCACATCCTACATAAGCCTGCTGTTGTTGCTGTCCCAGTTAGCCTACAAGGCCTTTATTTTTGGCAAATATCCCATTAATTTGCAGTGCCCCCACTCCACCAACCCCTGGTTCTGAATGTTGTTTGATTTTGTAAAGTTTTTGAATGAACATAGAACATAGAACAATACAGTGCAAAACAGGCCCTTCGGCCCTCGATGCTGCGCCGACCTGTGAACTAATCTAAGCCCATCCCCCTACACTATCCCATCATCATCCATATGCTTTTTCAAGGACTGTTTAAATGCCCCTAATGTGGCTGAGTTAACTACATTGGCAGGTAGGGTGTTCCACGCACTTACCACTCTCTGAGTAAAGAACTTGCCTCTGACATCTATCTCAAATCTATTACGCCTCAATGTGTAGCTGTGCCCCCTCATACAAGCTGACATCATCATCCTCGGAAAAAGACCAGTGGTAGCTGGGTCTTTGAATATTTCTACAGCAGAAGTAAATTGATTCTGTTTAACAAAGGAATCAAAGATTCTCAAGGAGTGGTGGGAACGTGGAATTGAAGCATAAATGACCTTGTTGAATGGTGGAGAAGGTTTTAGGAAATCAATAGTCTATTCCTGTTGGTATGTTTTTATTTATTTGCTGGTATGCTTGTATCATCTCCAGCAATGTGTTGGCTGGAGACACCAGCAAGAGCAGCAGTTACTCCCCAAATTTGAAGCTTAGTGTGGGATTATCTAAACATGTACACAGTGTCCAGTACCAAACAAAAACAGTTCACAATGGCTGCATTGTCTGCTACTGCCTGTGGCTGAGACTGAAGCTCAGCTGACTGTCACTGAGGCTGACTGTGAGTGAGACTGACTGTTTCTGGGGCTGACTGTGAGCAAGACAGACTGTCACTGAGGCTGACTGTGAGTGTGACTGACTGTCACCGAGGCTGACTGTGAGTGAGACTGTCACTGAGGCTGACTGTAAGTGAGACTGACTGTCACTGAGGCTGAATGTGAGTGAGACTGACTGTGAGTGAGACTGACTGTCACTGAGGCTGACTGTGAGTGAGACTGACTGTCACGGAGGCTGAATGTGAGTGAGACTGACTGTGAGTGAGACTGACTGTCACTGAGGCTGATGTGAGTGAGACAGACTGTCACGGAGGCTGAATGTGAGTGAGACTGACTGTGAGTGAGACTGTCACTAAGGTTGACTGTAAGTGAGACTGACTGTCACTGAGGCTGAATGTGAGTGAGACTGACTGTCACTGAGGCTGACTGTGAGTGAGACTGACTGTCACCAAGGCTGAATGTGAGTGAGACTGTCACTGAGGCAGACTGTGAGTGTGACTGACTGTCACTGAGGCTGACTGTCTGTAAGGGTGACTGTTAATGAGGCTGGTCTGACTGAGTGAGACTGACTGAGGCCGAACTGTTTTTATTTCAAAAATATACTTTACTTGTAAACAAAACTATATATATTCACAAACACAATTCAGTGAGAATTGGAAACAAACACACTAGAGTTTCGCTAACCAACAAATAAACTGAAGGCATCTGTTACTTGTGTAAGATTATATTTACATGTAATTGAGGTGCCGGTAAGGTCCAATAACTGAACAGACACCCGCCCCAACTTTTGTCCCAAGCTTTAGTACATCCCTCAGCACGTACAGCTGAGCTGACTGACTGAGACTGTGACTAAGGCTGAGGTAAACAGAACGAGAGCTGAGTGAGACCAACTGTAGCTGGGCTAAGCTGACTTTTGACTGGAATTAACAGTTACTGAGGCTGTATCCCCACTTTATGAATGGGCTCCATTCATCAGTGAGAGCGGTCCGGCAGCTGCGCACTGAGTTTCTGAATGGAATGTCTGGGAGACAGACTCGTCTCTGATTAGACAGCCAGGCAGCGAGTTAGCCAATGGGAAAGCTGGTACTGCGGGGCGAGTGCTGTATAATTAGGGCATGAGGTAGGCTCAGAGACAGATAAGTGTAGATACAATAGCGCAGCAATCGAGATCAGAACAGAGGGGCAAAAAGGGCATCACAGCAATACAGAGGTAACACTGACTGAGATAAGGACAATAACACAGATAGAAAGGATGATGTAACAGTGCAGAGACAGGGAGAACAACAAAGAGAGAATAACACTGATAGATAAAACAGAGTAGAGGCGGGTAGAGCGAAAGAGTTAACAGCAGCGAGACAGAGTGGACGACTCAATTAGCAGAATTAAAAGCAGGAGGACACCGAGAGAAGGTGATAGTGATAGAGTATTAGATTAAGGAGCGGAAGTACAGCGGGAGGAAAGAGAAATTCAAGGAAGGAGTGAGAGAGAGTGAGCTCCGAGGAGGAAGCCCAGGAACCGAGTACCTCACACAGCACTAGGAACTACAGAGATGGAGGGGCTGCTGTTCTTCTCTCTACTGCTATCCGTGGCTTCAGCTCTGCTGAGCAAAGTAAGCTGTTCGCTATGTTATCTGTCGGAAGTTTGCAGTGTTGAACGTATCTCTGTTTTTGCTGGGTGTTGCAGTGGGTTTTGGGACGCACTTAGAACGAAGCTGTCTCTTCAATGTGTCTGCGCCCCCCCCCCCCACCCTGTTTTGACTGACCACTTGCTGTTTGTGTTTCTAGGTAAGAGTGCAGTGCCCGAGTGAATGCAGTTGTCCCCCGAGCCCAGTCCGCTGTCCTCCCGGGGTCAGCCTGGTCCTAGACGGCTGTGGATGCTGCAAAGTGTGTGCCCAGCAGCTGAACGACGACTGCAGCCTAGCGAACCCCTGTGACCACTTGAAGGGGCTGGAGTGTAACCAGGGGACAAAGATGCTAGCAGGAGGAGGCATCTGCAGAGGTTAGTGTGATTGACGAAGTGCCTGTGGGAGGGGGGTGGGCAGTACAAAGGAGAGTGTCCAGAGAAGTAAGCAGTGCCTGAGGAGAGTGGGCAGTACCTGGGGAGAGGGGAGGGTGAAACAACTAGGGGAGATGGGAGAAGATGAAAGAGCAGCATCCAAGGGAAACAAGATGGGATAGTGCCTCGGGGGTATGGTGGTTCCATTGGAGGGGGCAGTGCCTTGAGAGATGAGGTGGCAGTGTCCCAGGGAGGGGGGGGGGGAGAGTACCTGGGGTCACCCTTTTCAGGAGGGTGGTGGTTTGTTCTGCTAAATCTGTCTAATCCCTAATCTCTGACTATGATTTTTCACTGATGTTTAATGGGGATCCAAAAAGATGGCATTGATCAACTGCAGCTGCCAGGATGTCCCTTGACCTGTCCGTCTTCCCTGGACTGACCTATCCCCTCCCTACCTCCCCACCTACACCCTCTCCACCTATCTTCTTTACTCTCCATCTTCGGTCCGCCTCCCCCTCTCTCCCTATTTATTCCAGTTCCCTCCCCCCATCCCCCTCTCTGATGAAGGGTCTAGGCCCGAAACGTCAGCTTTTGTGCTCCTGAGATGCTGCTTGGCCTGCTGTGTTCATCCAGCCTCACATTTTATTATCTTGGAATCTCCAGCATCTGCAGTTCCCATTATCTCTGTCCCTGGGAGAAGCTGGTTGACACAATGGCTACCCCTGCCTCAGCCTGTATATTCACTCAGTGACCAGGCAAGGTTCAAACTGTGCTGAACAAGCTTGAAGCACTGAGTTTAAAGTCTCCTGTTTAGTTGGTTTGAATTGTGAAGGAACAGGGAAACACTTACACCTGAGCAGCTGTGAACAGTGTTGACCTTCTCTTAACAGCAAAGTCTGAGGGCAGAACCTGCGAGTATAATGGGAGGATTTACCAACATGGTGAGGGTTTCCAGCTAAGCTGTAAACACCAGTGCACCTGTATAGATGGAGCAGTGGGCTGCATCCCCCTCTGCCCTCAGGAACTGCCCCTGACTGGGATGAGCTGCCTCAACCCCCGGCTGGTGAAAGTCCCGGGGCAATGCTGTGAGAAGTTTGTCTGTGATAAGGAGGAATCGAAACATCGTGGAGTGGCATTTCACGACCTGGGCTACCTTGCTGGGATCAGCAGCAACGAGCTGGTTCAAAGAAAGCATCACTCTCTGAGGAACCGACCTGGTAAGTTGTTTGAATTGGTTAAACAGTTCAGTGCCCTGTCCAGTTACAGAAACACAAGTATCCACAGACCAATTTTAGCCACTACATATGTCTGGATGGTATTTGACTAAACAAGACTAAAATATCATTCAAATAGTTTCCATGAAATCGAAACCTTTTTGCAATTCTGTTCCTCTGTGACTTTTCTATTTTAAGAAACCTGTGGGGCCTCTGCTCCAATCCTAACCTCACCACAGAACGTGCAGCCCTCTGCTCCAATCCCAACCTCGCTATAAAACCCGCAGACAAGGGAGGTGCATTTGTATTATGGCACACTGACCTCTACATTGCTGGGGCCAGGCAGTAACTTTCTGGCACTTCCTCCTACTGCCCCCTGATTCATGACCCCATCCCTGAGCACCAAACCATCATCTCCCAAACCATCCACAACATCATCACTTCTGGTGAGCTCCCACCCACAGCCTCCAACCTCATTGTTCCCCAGCCCCGCACTGCCCACTTCTATCTCCTTCCCAAAATCCACAAACCTGCCCGCCCTGGTTGACCATTGTCTCTGTCTCTGCCTGTTCCTGCCCCACTGAACCTCTCAACCACATTTTCTCCCCCTTGGTCCAGGAACACTCTACCTATGATTGTCACACCGTCCACACCCTCCACCTTCCCCAGAATTTCCAGTTCCCTGGTCCCCAACACCTCACTTTTTACTATGGATGTCAAGTCCCTATACACCTGCATTCCCTATGCAGATGGCCTAAAGGCCCTCCAGTTCTTCCTGTCCCACAGGCCTGACCAGTCCCCCTCTACTGACACCCTCATCTGCCTAGCCGAACTTGTCTTCACCCTCAACAACTTCGCTTTCGATTCCTCCCACTTCCTACAGACAAAAGGGGTGGCCATGGGTGCCCACATGGCCCCAAACTGTCTGTCTCTTTGTAGGTTACATGGAACAGTCCCTCTTCTGTACCGACACTGGCCCTAAACCCCACCTCTTCCTCAGTTACATTATGACTGTATCAGCACTGTCTCTCGTCCTCCCATGAGGAGCTCGAACAGTTCATCCACTTTACCAACACCTTCCACCCCAACTTCAAGTTCACCTGGACCATCTCTAACACCCCTCTCTCCTTCCTGGACACCTGTCTCCATCTCAGGCAACCACCTAGAAACCAATATCCATTTCACGCCCACTGACTCCCACAGCTACCTAGAATATGCCTCCTCCCAGCAACCTTCCTGCAAAAAATGCCATCCCCTATTCCCAATTCCTTTGCCTCCACCGCATCTCATCCCAGGGTGAGGCATTCCACTCCCATACATCTGAGATGTCCTCGTCCTCATCCTTGGTTTTTCAAGGACTACAACTTCCCCTCCACAGTGGTTGGGAACACCCTCAACTGTGTCTCCCGCATTTCCCGCAACTTATCCCTCACACCCCGTCCCCGCAATAACAATCAAAAAAAAATCCCCCTTGTTCTGACATACCACCCCACCAACCTCCGGCTCCGTTGCATCATCCTCCAACACTTCTGCCGTCTGCAATCCGAAACCATCACCAAAGGCACTTTTCCCTCCCAACCCTTGTCTGCCTTCCAGAGGGACCACTCTCTCTGTGACTCCCTTGTCCGCTCCACGCTCCACTCCAACCCCACCACACATGGCACTTTTTCCTGTAGTTGCAGGAAGTGCTACACCTGCCCCCACACCACCTCCCTCACCCCCATCCCAGGCCCCAAGAAGACTTTCACATCAAGCAGATATTCACCTGCACATCTGCTAATGTGGTATATTGCATCTGCTGTACCTGTTGTGGCTCCCTCTACATCAGGGAAACCAAGCAGAGGCTTGGGGACAGCTTTGCAGAACACCTATGCTTGGTTTTCAATAAACAACTGCAGCTCCCAGTTGCAAACCATTTCAACTCCCACTCCCATTCCTCAGACGACATGTCCATCCTGGGCCTCCTGCAGTGTCACAATGATGCCACCCGAAGGTTGCAGGAACAGCCACTCCTATTCCACTTGGGAACCCTGCAGCCCAATGGTATCAATATGGATTTCACAAGCTTCAAAATCCACCCCCCCCGCCCCCCCGCATCCCTGCCTCCCTAACCTGTTCTTCCCCTCAACCTATCTGCTCCTCCCACCTCAAGCCCCACTCCCACTTTCTACCTACTAACCTCAGCCTGGCCCCCCTTGACCTGACTGACCTATCCCCTCCCCACCTACGCGCTCTCCTTTACTGGCTCCATCCCTGCCTCTTTTTACTGGTCTGTCTCCTCTCCACCTATCTTCTCCTCATCCATCTTTGATCTGCTTCCCCCTCTCTCTCCCTATTTATTTCAGAACCCCCTTGCCCTCCCCCATTTCTGATGGGTCTAGGCCTGAAACGTCAGCTTTTGTGCTCCTAAGATGCTGCTTGGCCTGCTGTGTTCATCCAGCTCTCCACCTTGTTATCCTAAGAAACCTGTGGTCCTGGTAACGAATACTATGTTTTGCCTGACCAGATCTTAAAACCACTTATTTACTCTTTCAGCTTGGAGAGCCCTGTTTGAAGGACAGAGATTCCCTCAGTACAAGTGCATTGTCCAGACAACCCAGTGGTCTGAATGTTCAAAAATCTGTGGCTTGGGTGTGTCCACCAGGGTCAGCAATGACAACCCTGAGTGTAAGCTGAAGAAAGAGACACGGTTGTGTCAGGTTCGAAGCTGCAGGCAGACCTTCTATCCCAAACTGAAGGTAAATGAAGTTCTACAAGACCATCTGGGAAGTCACTGAGTATTGGGGAAGTACAGTGAAGATGTCTGCTGATGCTGTAACCACACGTGCACAGAGTGGACATGGTTATCCCTCAGGACTACCAAACAGCCAATGTTTCAAGAAATTCACTGGATTTATCATCTAGAGTCACAGACTCCTGTTCTGTGAATGTGGGTCAAATCCCACCATTGCAGCTGGTGGAATTTAGCTCAATTAATAAAATCTAGAATTGAAAACTAGTCTCACTGGTGACAGTGACATTATCATTGTTGTAAAAGCCCACCTGGTTCGCTAATGTCCTTTCAGGAAGGAAGTCTGCCATCGTCATCTGGTCTGACCCACATGCGACTCCAGACCTTGAGTTAGGTGGTTGAGTCTGAACTGGCCTCAGAATGGCCCCAGCAAGCCACTCAGTTCAAGGCCAGTTAGGATTGGGTAACAAATGTTGACCTTGCCAGCAACTACTTTGTCTGATGAAAGAATAACAAAGTATATTTTAAAGATGCCATTTAGCCCCTTTAGCCATCTCCTCCATTGCATAACACATGGCTAATCTATTGGTGTCAACTCCACTCCTATCTGCCTGTCCCCACCCCCAATAATGCTTGATTCCCTTTATCAATCTAAAATGTCCACCTCAGGCTTGAATATGTTCACTGATCAAACCTCCGTTGTTTGAGTATGCCTAAAGATTAACCCCTCTCGGAATAAATTCCACCTCACTCATTATAAATGGGATACTCCTTTTTTTAAAATGTATCCCCAGTTCTCGATTTTTACCCAATGAGAGAAATACCTTCTCAGCAGGCATCCTGTCAAGCTGCATTGAAATGAGATGCTTCTCATTCTTCACAACTTCAATGAATATGGGCCCAAGCTGCTCAATCTGTCCTTGTAAAACCAATCCCTTTCTTCATTCCAGGAATGTGTTGAGTGAATTTGATAATAATGTATACAAATGGTTTGGAGAAACTAAATAATTGTCTCTAGTAGATACATCCATGTTTGTTAAGCTAGACCAGGAGCAAAGAAAGATGTGTTTAGTTAGACACAAAGTCTTTTAGAACCTAGTAGTTTAAGATAATTGACCAAATCAGACTCATTAAACTCTTCCATTACGTCTTTCAGAAAGGGAAGAAATGTACCAGAACCCAAAAGGCTATGGAACCAGTTCGTTTTAACTATGCTGGTTGCAAGAGTGTAAAGCAATATCGGCCGAACTCCTGTGGCTTGTGCATAGACCAACGTTGCTGCTCACCACAAAAGACCCGAACAATTCGTGTCCAGTTCTCCTGTGAGGATGGTGAGAGCTTCAGCAAGAATATGATGATGATCCAATCATGTAAATGCAGCTACAGCTGTCCACACCTGAACGAGGTAGTCCAGCCATCCTTCAGACTCAACAATGACATCCACAAGTTCTTAGACTAAAAGCTGAACTTTCAACCCTGTCCTCTGAACTCTGGTGAGAAACTGGGCTGAAGAAGAGGCAGTAGGCCAATCAGATTTGAACACATGGCCCTCTGTTCTAATTCCAGGACAAGAGACCCAGAGCAGCCGTCCTTATGAAGAAAATATTGTACAAACAAGAATGTTCTTCATTATTCTGCGGAATAGTCTTGTAAGACCATAAATTTCTCTGTTCATGCACATGTAGCACTATTTCCTGCACTAAACAGTAGATGGAGGTTATTCCACTGAAATCTAAGCAGGACCATAGTCTGCTGTAGTGCATCTCTGTTGGCAGGTGATTTTTAGTTTTTTAAAACTATTCTTAACTGGACTGTAGTGTCTCATCAGCAAATATTTTGCTTATGCCTTGCAGCAACAGCACTGATCTGAGCCTTTTGGCACTTCCTCTTGGCAGCAACTCTCTGCCTACTTCTGGGACAATCCATAAGTTTCCCTGTATTTCAAATTGCACAAGACATCTTCAGGTATCTTGGAGTTTATGAAGTGGCTTTGTTTCAGAAGCCTGCATCTTACCTGTAGTGTTTTTTCCTTTTGTAAAAATGCTTGAGCGTTGTGTGCATGTTTGTGTGTGTGTGTTTGTCCTGTCTGGAATTGAGTTACTGTATCCCATACCATCCAACAGGTGGACTTCTTTGCAGTGAGAAAGTGTGGATCTCAACTGGGACTGGGACAATTTTAAAGGCATATGATGCTGTGAAAGAGGTGCCCAATTATTTTTCAGTTAAAATGAGGCAGCCTCTTAGTTGCAGCAGGTCAATCTGGAGCTCATTGACATTTTGGTGAACATCAAGTTCCTCCTGAACTGATCACTTGTAAGAGCTGCTGGCCATTCATTAAGGAAAGCAGTATTGAAATCTGGAGTGAAAGCAGATTTTTTTTTTTTTGGGCTGAAAAGGAAACTGGCACGATGTAGTGTATCTGTGCCTAATCTCTGAACCTGGTCATCTATGTTGGTTGATCAAATCCTGTTCTTTTAAACCAGCTACTGTTAAAAGTCCTGGTTATCACTGGCTTTCTGCTGATAAATAGACTTGGGCTCAATGATTTGTGCAAAAGCCAGAACCAAGTAAGGCTCAATACATTGACAACCTTAATTCCTCCAATTATTTGTAGGTTTAAAACTTCTGAGATCCAGAAAATGGATTACATTCATTTTTTTGTGAAAATGAAAGGATGACCAGTATAAAGCCAGAAACTCCCCTGACCTACCCAGTGTCTACTTCATTGCTTATTGGACGCAGGTAATGTCAGGACTGTAATGTCTGGTTGACACATTCTGCATCTTATCGTCTGTATTGCTCCCTGGCAGCAGTCAGATGCAAGCAGCAGCTGAACTGCAGTTAATTGAACTTGTGCTTTCATTCCTGTATTGTGTATTTAAGGTATGGCATATTTTTATAAATTGTAATATAGTGGATTTTAAAATGTATTTTGGAAAATTGTAAGAATAAAAGTTTTATTTTATAGAAGCCAATGTTTTACTATCTGGCCTGATTTTACTGTCCCCCACCTTCTCTCTTGAAGCTGGCATTTTGGTTGCTCCTCTAGATTGACATGTAGTAGCAGCTCTGCAGTAAACATTTTCCATGTGGCATACAGCAATGGGAGGAGGCCATTTAGCTCCTCAAACTAGGAACAAGAGTTCCTTCCTTCTTTGTTCTGCCATTCTATATGAACATTGCTGATCAGCAATCTCAATGGCATATTCTATATCCTCCCTGATGCCTTTAAAATCTAAAAATGTGTCTCTGTTTCAAACATATTCAGGAATCATCTGATCTCCACATTGTGTTCTGTAGTAGACAATTCCACAGGTTCACCACCATTTTACTAAAGAATATTTTCCTTACCTCCATTTTGAGTAGTGTATCCTGTAATCTGGGACTGTGCCCCCTGATTCTAGACTCCCCATCCAGAGGAAATGTCCTCTTTGCATCTCGTCTGTCAGCCCTATTAGAATTTAATACAGTTTTATCATATTCCATTTTAATTTTCTAAACTCTAATGAAAACAGGCCCCGTCGAACCAATCTGTCTTAAAGGACAGTCCTACTCTCCCTGGTATCAAACTGATGAACTTCTATAGCACTCCCTCTGTGGTAGGTGTAACCTTTCTTTGGTACAGTGATCAAAATTACGTACAATAGTCCAGATGGTGTCTTACCAAGTTCTTGTAGAATTGCAGTAAGAGACAGATTCATAGAATCCCTACAGTGGAAGCAGTCCTTTGAACCATCAAGTCCACACCAACCCTCTGAACAGGATCCAAACCAGATCCATTCCCTGCTACCCTATCCTTGTATCCTGCATTTCCAATGGCTAATCCACCAAGCCTTCACATCCCTGGACGCTATGGCCAATTTAGCATGGCCAATCCACTTAATCTGCACATCTTTGCACTGTGGGAGGAAACTTGAGTGCACAGCGGGAAACCCATGCAGAAATGGGGAGAATGTGCAAACTCCATACAACCACCCAACGTCAAAGTAGAGACCTCATCACTACTCATCAGGTCCCTGGTGCTGTGAGGCAGCGTTGCTAACATCTGGGTCACTGTGCTATTCCAAATTGGAGCCTATTTGTGTCATTCTATGGGATCATGTTACTACAAATACCCAGCTATCCCCACGTTCCTTAATGTCACAAAAATCAAACCAACATGAAGCAACTACTACAGTTACTGGGAATTTGAAATAAAAAGTGAATATTGAAAATGCTCAGCAGTTCAGACAACATCAATGGAGAGAGTAACAGAATGAATGTTTCAGATTGGCCACCTTTCAAAAGTGAGGGAAACAAAAGTAAGTAACTTTGGTCAGTTGGTTTAACATTTTTCATTGGGGGGAAAAATGCTAGAGTCTATTAAAAAAATGTATTAGCTGAGCATTTAGAAATGCATAATATGATCAGCAGTCAGAATAGTTTCATGAAGAAACCATGCCTAACAAATTTATTCGATCTTTTTGAGGAGATACAGAGCAGGATAGAAAAAAGGGAGGCAATAGATGTGATGTATTTGGATTTCCAAAAGCCATTCAATAAGCCACTGCCCATAAATGATTCTATGATTCTATAAAGCCACATAATAAGTTAAAAGCCCATGACATTGGGTGTAGTCAACCCTATTTTTGTAGCTGTGGGTAACAGCAACGTGCAGATGAACTGGAGCTGAGTTATCATTTACAAATGAGGCTTTTGGACTAGTGAACAGTTATCAATGACAAAGATCCTCACCCTGGCATGATTTGTGATTGTTTGTTAGTGAGCTGAACAGCTTAGGTTGCAGGAAACAAAATAAAGGATTGGCTAACTAAAAGAAGACAGTGGGTTTGAATAAGAGGAGCAATTTCAGGATGGCAACCTGTAACTAATGGAGTGCCAAAGGGATCTGGGCTGGAGCCACAATGATTTACAATATATTATTGACTTGGACAACAAAAGTGAATATATTATTACCAAGTTTGCAGGCGGGAGGGTAAAGACCATAATATTTGGAAAAGGAGTAGGTTGTTTGGCCCCTTAAGCATTCATTAGGATCATAGATGATCTGATACTTCTTACATCCACTAAGTGGTAAGGAAAACACTGTAAATATCTTGTTTTTCTTCACTTTTTGTATTTTTTAGTGGACTGAATGAAGTAACTATTTTGAAATCTTACTATTTCAAGGATGACTGCACATTTTAAAACCAAGGAATTTGATATCTTTCTGTGAACCCTGTTTTTTGTAGCTGTGGGTAACAGCAATGTGCAGATGAACTGGAGCTGAGTTATCATCTACAAATGAAGCTGATCGGCTTTTGGACTAGTGGTCAGTTATCAATGACAAAGATCCTCACCCTGCCATGATTTGTGATTGGTTGTTAGCTAGTTGAACAGCTTAGGTTGCAGGAAACAAAATATTTCTTTCTCAGTTCTCTGCAATAAGTCACTTTAAACCTGATAAAGCCAGCTTATTTTTCTTTCAGCATGTGCTACAGTCTATGCCTTTGAATTAGATAAGTCAAAGATCTTTAAGAAGTGAAACAGCCACCCCATGCCTCTTGCAAATCAGTGGAAACATTTGGAAAAAGGCTAAGGAGAAACCTTTGAATCAGCAAAAACCAACTCAACAGACCTTGTGAACAAAGACTATGAAAATGTCTTCCCCTGTTTTCTCTCCATTCATTTTTTTCCCCGTTTTATCTGTCTGTCTGTGAGAAAGGTGAGTTTATAATGGGTTAAGAGCTTCAATTTTTAGAGTTCAATTAATTTAATAGTTCATCTGTAGCTACAATGTAATGACCAGTAATAAATGAAAATCTTGTTCAGTATGGAAACCTGGTGTATATATTTTACAAAGCCGGGTCTGAAAATGTGGACAGAAATTACTACCCTTGTTGACGTTTTGTTATTTTTATTGTTTTTAATCAATTTTGAACTCTGAGTTGGAAATGACTTGTGTACTTTGGGACAGCTTGTGGTAAAAGGAAAAAAAATCAAACAAAACAAACTTTTGTGAGGCAAGACCTGGAGACTAATTGCAGACGGAGCTTTGATTAAAAGGGTTCTGACTCGCACAGTAACCCCAGGAAGCGTATTGAGTTTAAACACAGCCGAAGTTGACTATTAAAGAGGGCAGGATGTAGGGATTGGCCAGCATATATTGCTCATTCATGGTTGCCCTGGGAAAGGTGGTCGTGATCTGACTTCTTGAACAGTTGCAGTCCATATTAGTAGGTTGACCCACAATGGTCAAAGGAGGGAATTCCAGGATTTTGACCTGGTGACAGTGAAGGAACAGCAACATGTTTCTGAGTCAGGTTGGAGGGTAACTTAGAGTGGGACTTACAGGGGGTGATGTTCCCATAAAGCCTTGTCATTCTAGATGGAAGTGCTTGTGGGTCTGGAAGGTGCCTGTTGAAGGATCTTTAGTGAATTTTTGCAGTGCATCTTGTAGATACTACACACTGCTGTACTGAGATTTGGTGGTGGAAGGAGTAGATGTTTGTGGATGTTTTGCCAATCAATCAAGCTGGGTGTCACTGAGCAGATTTTTTCTGAGTAGGTGCTGCTTGATAGCACTGTTGATGACATCTTCCATCACTTTTAGATTGATGAAGCGGTATTTGGCCAGGTCGGATTTGCCCTGCTTTTTGTGTGCAGGACCTGGGCAATTTTCCACATTGTTAAGTAGATGCCACTGCTTGTAACTATGCTGCAAGAACTTGGTTATGGTGCAGCAAGTTCTAGAGCCCAAGTCTTCGGGACTATTGATGGAATATTAGGATCTATAGCCTTTGCAGAATCCAGTGCCTACAACCATTTCTTGCTATCATATGAAGTGAATCAAATTGGGTGAAGACAGTTATCTGTAATGCTGGGACTACTGGAGGAGGCTGAGATGGATCATCCATTTCACACTTCTGGCTGAAGATTGCTGTCAACATGCCTTATATTTTTCATTTATGTGCTGGGCTCTTCCATCATTGAAGATGAGGATATCTGTGGAGTCTTATCCTCTAGCGGGTTGTTTTAATTGCCCACCACCATTCATGACTGGTTGTGGCAGGATTGCAGACCCTAGATCTGATCTGTTGGATTTAGGATACAAAGAACAAAGAACAAAGAAAATTACAGCACAGGAACAGGCCCTTTGCGCCCTCCAAGCCTGCGCCGATCGAGATCCTCAGTCTAAGCCTGTCATCTATTTTCTAAGGTCCATATCCGTTTGCTCCGTGCCCATCCATGTACCTGTCCAGATACATCTTAAAAGACACTATCATGTCTGCGTCTACCACCTCCTCTGGTAATGCATTCCAGACACCCACCACCCTCTGCGTAAAGAACTTCCCACGCATATCTCCCTTAAACTTTCCTCCTCTCACTTTGAACTCATGACCCCTAGTAATTGAGTCCCCCACTCTGGGAAAAAGCTTCTTGCTATCCACCTTGTCTATACCCATCACGATTTTGTAGACCTCAATCAGATTCCCCCCTCAATCTCCGTCTTTCTAATAAAAATAATCCTAATCTACTCAACCTTTCTTCATAGTTAGCGCCCTCCATACCAGGCAAAATCCTGGTGAATCTCCTCTGCACCCTGTCCAAAGCATCCACATCCTTTTGGTAATGTGGTGAACAGAACTGTATGCAGTACTCTAAATGTGGCCTAACCAAAGTCTTATACAACTGTAACGTGGCCTGCCAAATCTTGTACTCAATACCCCGCCCAAAGAAGGAAAGCATGCCGTATGACTTCTTGACCACCCTATTGACCTGCATTGCCACCTTCAGGGAACAAAGGACCTGAACACCCAGATCTCTCTATACATCAATTTTCCCCAGGGCTTTTCCATTTACTGTATAGTTCGCCCTTGAATTTGATCTTTCAAAACACATCACCTCGCATTTGCCCAGATTGAACTCCATCTGCCGTTTATCTGCCCAACTCTTCAATCTATCTATAATATGCTGTAATCTCTGACAGTCCCCTTCACTATCTGATACTCCACCAATTTTAGTGTCGTCTGCAAACTTGCTAATCAGACCACGTACACCTTCCTCTAAATCACTTATGTATATCACAAGTAACAGTGGTCCCAGCACAGATCCCTGTGGAACACCACTGGTCACAGGTCTCCAATTTGAGAAAACCCCTTCCACTACTACTCTCTGTCTCCTGTTGCACAGCAGTTTTTATCCATCTAGCTAGCACACCCTAGACCCCGTGTGACTTCACTTTTTCCATCAGTCTGCCGTGGGGAACCTTATCAAACGCCTTACTGAAGTCCATGGATATGACATCTACAGCCTTTCCCTCATCAATCAACTTTGTCATGTCCTCAAAGAATTCTATTAAGTTTGGTAATACATGACCTTCCCTGCACAAAACCATGTTGTCTATCACTGATAAGCCTATTTTCTTCCAAATGGGAATACAGCCTTTCCTTCAGTATCTTTTCCAGCAGCTTCCCTACCACTGACGTCAGGCTCACCAGTCGATAATTACCTGGATTATCCCTGCTACCCTTCTTAAACAAGGGGACAACATTAGCAAATCTCCAGTCCTCCGTGACCTCGCCCGTGTCTAAGGATGCTGCAAAGATATCTGTTAAGGCCCCGGCTATTTCCTCTCTCACTTCCCTCAACAACCTGGGATAGATCCCATCCGGACCTGGGGACTTGCCCACCTTCATGCCATTTAGGATACCCAACACTTCCTCCCTCCTTATGCCGACTTGATCTAGAGTAATCAAACATCTATCCCTAACTTCAATATCTGTCATGTCCCTCTCCTTGGTGAATACTGATGCAAAGTATTCGTTAAGGATGTCACCTATTTTCTCTGACTCAATGCATAACTTTCCTTCTTTGTCCTCTAAGTGGGCCAATCCTTTCTCTAGTTACCCTGTTGCTCTTTATATATGAATAAAAGGCTTTGGGATTTTCCTTAACCATGTTTGCTAACAATATCTCATGTCCCCTCTTAGCCCTCTTAATTCCTTATTTCCAACTTGCCTTACATTCCCGACATTCTTCCAAAGCTTCATCTGTCTTCAGTCGCCTAGACCTCATCTATGCTTCCTTTTTCCTCTTGGCTAGTCTCACAATTTCACCTGTCATCCATGGTTCCCTAATCTTGCCTTACCTATTCCACATTTTCACAGGAACATGTCTCTCCTGCACACTAATCAAACTCTCTTTAAAAGCCTCCCACATATTAAATGTGGATTTACTCTCAAACAGTTTCTCCCAATCTACATTCCCCAGATGGTGCCGAATTTTGTATAGTTGGCCTTCCCCCAGTTTAGAACTCTTCTTTTAGGACCATTCTCATCTTTGTCCATCAGTATCGTAAAACTTACGGAATTGTGGTCACTATTTCCAAAGTAGTCCCCTACTGTAATTTCAACCACCTGGCCAGTCTCATTCCTCAACACCAGGTCCACTATGGCACCTTCCCGAGTTGGACTACATACATACTGCTCTAGAAAACCCTCATGGACACACCTTACAAATTCTGCTCCATCTTGACCCCTAACACTAAGTGAGTGAATCTCAGTCAATGTTGGGAAAGTTAAAATCTCCCATCACCACCACCCTGCTGCTCCTACACCTTTCCATTATCTGTTTACATATTTGTACCTCTACCTCACGCTTGCTGTTGGGACGCCCGTAGTACAGCCCCAATATTGTTATTCCACCCTTCCTATTTCTGAGTTCTGCCCATATTGCCTCACTGCTTGAGTCCTCCATAGTGCCCTCCTTCAGTACAGCTGTGATATCACCTTTGACCAGTATTGCAACTCCTCCACCCCTTTTACCTCCCTCTCTATCCCGCCTGAAGCATCGATATCCTGGGACAACTAGTTGCCAGTCATGCCCTTCCCTCAAACAAGTCCCAGTAATAACAATAACATCATACTCCCAGGTGCCGACCTACTACATTCTCATGCTAAAACAATTGCACCTCAGACCACCTGCCCCTTTGTGTTCAACATCTACTCCCCGACTGCTATTCCCTTTAGTCACGTTGACTCCATTATCTAGTTCCCTACAGGCTTTAGTTACCACCTCCTTTCTGTCTAATATTTGGTTCCTATTCCCCTGCCACATTAGTTTAAACCCTCCCCAACAGTGTTAGCAAAATCACCCCCAAGGATATTTGTTCTAGTCTGGCCCAGGTGTAGACCGTCCAATTTGTAATAGTCCCACCTTCCCCAGAACCGGTCAAAATGTCCCAAAGATCTGAGCCCCTCCCTCCTGCATCATCTCTCAAGGCATGCATTCATCCTAGCTATTCTTTCATTTCTGCTCTGACTAGCACATGGCACAGGTAGCAGTCCTGAGATTACTACCTTTGAGGTCCTACTTTTTAACTTGGCTCCTAACTCCCTAAATTCTGCTTGTAAGGCCTCATCCCGTTTTCTACCGATATCGTTGCTGCCTATATGCACCATGACAACTGGCTGTTCGCCCTCTCCCTTCAGAATGTTCTGCAGCCGATCTGACACATCCCTGACCCGTGCACCTGGGAGGCAACAAACCATTCAGAAGTCTCGTTTTTGACTGCAGAACCGTCTATCTACTCCCCGTACAATCAAATCCCCTATGACTATAGCCCTTCGACTCTTTTTCCCACCGTTCTGTACAGCAGAGCCAGCCACAGGTGCCATGAACCTGGCTACTGCTGCCTTTCCCTGGTGAGCCATCTCCCCCAACAGTATCCAAAATGGTATACCTGTCTTGGAGGGAGATGACCACAGGGAACACCTGCACTGCCTTCCTGCTCTTCCTCTGCCTTTTGGTCACCCATTCCCTTTCTCCCTCAACAATCCTAATCTGCGGTGTGACCAACTTGCTAAACGTGCTATCCATGACCCCCTCAGCATCACGTATGCTCCAAAGTGAGTCCTTCCGCAGCTCCAGAGCCGTTATGTGGTCTAACAAGAGCTGCAGCTGGACACACTTCCTGTATGTGAAGGAGTCAGGGACATCAGCCCTGTCCCTGAGCTCCCACATTGAGCAGGAGGAGCATTTTGAGGATCTCTCAGTTCTGCCTAAAATTGTTGCTTATGCTGTTTGGCGTGCAAGTGGTCCTGCTTGGTGGCTTCACCAGGTTGACCACATTTTCAGGTATGCCTGGCAATGCTCTTGGCATGTCCTCCTGCCTTCTCCATTTAACTAGAGTTGATCACTGGCTTGAGTGGAGGATATGCTAGGCCGTGAGGTAACATATTGTTGTGGAGTATAATTCTGCCGCTGTTGATGGCCCACAGTGCCTCATGGATGGCCAGTCTTGAGCTGCTAGACCTGTTTGTCATCTGTCCCACAAAGGGTTTTTATTTTAAATTGAAGGCAGGACATTGTCTCCACAAGGGCTGTCCAGTGGTCACTCTTACTGATACTGCCATGGACAGATGCATCTGCAGTTGGCAGATCGGTGAGGAAGAGATCAAGTATGTTTTTCCCTCTTGTGGACTCCTCACCAACTGCCAGTAGTTCAGCTATGTTTAGGATTCAACCAGCTCAATCAGTCGAGATGTTGTTGAGCCACTCTTGGTGGATGATGACAGCTCCACACAGAATACATTTTGTGCTCTTGCTGTCTTCAGCCTTGACAAATAAAGTTAAGGATAATCCAAAGAGATTCTACAAGCACATTAAGAGCAAGATAGCAACTAGAGAAAGTAGACACCTTAAAGATCAGAGGTCATCCTCGTGTTGAACCTCATGAAATAGGAGAGAAATTAAATGAATGTTTCACATCAGTTTTTACAGTGGAGAAAGGAATTGAGGCTAGAGAACTCAGGGAAACAAAATATTGATGTTTTGAAAACAGTTCACATTACAGAAGAGGAAGTGCTTACAAAATATAATGGTGGAAAGATCTCCAAAATCTGATCAAGTGTATCACATGAATTATATAGGAAGTTAGGGGGGAAATTGTGGGGCACCCAGCATAAATATTTCTATCATCTCATCTAGGAATACAGGTGAGGTGTTGAGTGACTGATTTTGTGAAGTTGGGTAAATATTTGTGGATTGGGAGGCAGAAAATTAGAAATCGGTGTTTCTAAAATGCTAGGGGCAGGGGAAGAAAGCATTGCGTGGTCCCTTTAAATGATCATGTGCTTTTTCTGAGCTTAAAGATTTAAAGTGGACGTCTGTGAGCAGAATTATGAAAGTTTGCAAGTACATGGACAACATCCAAATTGAAACATTTGCATCAAAAGGCTGTACAGTTAGCAGGCCAAGCAGAGATTTTACCAAGACAACAAGCTTTTGAATTTAGCCAATCAATTTGAAGCGGGCACTTAGGTACCAAATCCCAATTAAATTTAAATCTGATGGTTTTGACAACATAGGAACAACCCGATTGTAAGAAATATTTATAATGTCATCAAGGGTATAAAAAAGGGGAAGATGGACAAAGCCCCAGAGCTGACTGCCATCTGCCAGAGTTAACAAAGAGAATCGCTGGCTCTCACAGCCTCCTCTATATCTTAGGGAAAGCACCACCTAACTAACTATGGTACCCATGGCACAACGAGTTAACACTCCTGACGGAAGAATCAATGGGAAAGGCATTCTTGGGAGAAAAATTGACAGAAAAGGCACACATTCTGGGAGACACGTAACCTCACTGCAATTTCAAGAAACCAATTTATCATTATAAGTGGGGCTTCTATTGATTGGAACAATGTACCGTTAGAATTTTGGTTTATTCAGGAATTGTTCATCGTCAGAAGGAGTTTATTTGGTTTGTTAATAGCTTAGTTAATTTGTTTACTGTTAGAATTAGATAAATTGTTACTTGTTGATTTTAAGTGTCAGGAATTTGTTTTATTCGAACAACAAGAAGTTGCTAAAAGCAGGTTTCACCAGTTTTCACACCTTTCTTACAGATTATCAGTGAGGTGATCCTCTTTGGGTGTTTTGGCTTTAGTTCTCAGGGTTGGGGGGGTGGGGTGTTGTCAAGCTCCGCTTTATAACACCGGAGAGTGGCAAATGTCACACCTTTGGTTATGAAGGGATGTAAGAAGCATGGGAACTATCGACTTGTGAGTCTGACTTTGGTGGTAAGTTGTTGGAAGTGATTCTGAAAGATAGGATTTATACGCATTTGGACAAGTAGGGAATGATTAGGGATAGTCAGCATTTTCTATGCAAGGGAAAACATGTCTCAAGCTTGATTTGAGTTTTTTGAGGAAATAACCAAGAACATTGACAAGGGCAAAGGGTAGACATTGTTCACTTGAACTTTTCTACAGCCTTTTTGACAAGGTTCCACATCAGTACTCCTCCATGTTGAGCAACTCTTGGAGAAAATAGAGTCAGAACCATACAGGAAAGACCCTTTGGTCCAACCAGGCTTTTTAGAGTAAAAATTGAGGACTGGCAAGGCAACTCCCTCCTGACTGTTTAGCACTGCACCACATCTGTTGGGTCAGTCTTGCTAGTTGGACAGGGCGGCATGGTGGTTCAGTGGTTAGCACTGCAGCCTCACGGTGCCAGAGACCTGGGTTCGATTCCAGCCTCGGGTAACTGTCTGTGCAGAGTTTGCACATTCTCCCAGTGTCCGCGTAGGTTTCCTCCGGGTGCTCCGGATCCCTCCCAGAGTCCAAAGATGTGCAGGCTAGGTGGATCAGCCATGCTAACTTGCCCGTAGTATTCAGGGGTGTGGGGGTTATAGGGGGATGGGTCTGGGTGGGCTGCTCCAAGGACCTATTTCCACACTATAGGTAATCTAATCTAATCTTAAAAAAAACACAGGACTGACGATGGCATTGTTTGCAAGGTATGATTCTGTGAGTATGACTATATCAGGCTGTTGCTTAGCTAGTCGGAGATAGCTCCCCCAATTTTGGCACTAATCCCCAGATGCAAGAACTTTGCAGAGTCAACAGGGCTGTTTCTGCCATTTTTTCAGGCATCTTGGTCAAAGCCAGGTGGTCCATCAATTCCTATGTTGAGACTTCGTAGCGATTGATACAACTGATTGGCTTTCTAGGCCATTTCAGAGAGCAGTTGAGAGTCAACCACATTGCTAAGAATCTGGAGTCACATGAAGGCAGATCAGGTGAGGATAGCAGATTTCCCTTCCTGAAGGGCTTTAGTGAACCAGATGAATTTTTCCATAATTGGTAATTATTTCATGATCACCAGTATATGAATTCAATAAGGAAAATCTAGAGTTCAAGTTCTGTTATCTGCCATGGTGGGATTCGAATCCAGGTCCCCAGAACATTACACTACTCGTCTAGAAACTCAGCTTAATGCTAGATCATCACCTCCCCACTCCTGGATATACTTGGGGGGGGGGGGGGGGGGGGGGGGGGGGAAGAGAGAGAGAGAGAGAGAGAGAGAGAGAGAGAGAGTAAGGGAATTCGAAGGTAGTTGACCTCCCTTGAATCTGCTGCCCTTGTTCTTCTAGATGGTAGTGGTCATGGGTTCTCTAAGTGCCATCTTAAGGGGCCTCAGTGATTTTCTTAAGTGCATCTTGTACATACTACACACTGAAACAAGTTTAAGTCTGAGCATTGCTTAATTTGGAGTCGATGTAGCAACACATGGTAGTTTAAGTAACTGTGATGTGCGCAGATAAGATTCTGGCAGGCAAGTGTAGGCTGATGTCTACAGAGGATGAAAAGTGAAGGTATTTGACAACTGTGACTGAAATCCCGGCTACACAAAGGGAAGGACTAAAGACAAGTATGTGGACAAAGATGACAGGCTCATATTTCCATGGAAAAGCTGGTGAAACTTGCAAGCCGATGTTGGGTGAGCCTTATAGAGAAAATGATACAGAACTGGAGTACAGCCGGACATCGCCAGTGCATATGCAATGCAGCTCCCATTGTCTTCAGATAACATGCACGATGCCAGCAGAACATAAAACTTAATATTAAGTTTAGTGTCATGCAGATCACCTGACACCTTAACTGCCAGATACAATTACACTGCAGATCTTTACGATGCAGTGAAAACCTCAGTTTGTTTCACATCAGAACAGTGAACCTAAATGCTTTGACTCTGGGTGCCATTACACTAAAAACTCTGCAATACAGAATGAAGTCAAAATTACTTTGAAACAAATCAAAATACGGGTTATGGCATCTTCATTTTAACTTCACTGCTTTACCAGATCTCTCAAAACGTTATTCTTGTGCTCCCCTACTAATGGCGGTAGGCACAATTACACATGTTACCTGGCTGCCATTTTAAATGCTGCCACTTTTTCCTGCATTGGGATCACAGTCCGTACACTTATGATAACACAACTGTGTATCAGTGTATGGCATAAACCATCTAATTGACACTCCTCTGCACAGGACATTGAGCTTCATACTGTTACCTAATCACGAACTTCAAGCCACACTAAAGAATCTAAACCACTCAGGACTTCCAATAGTCCCACAAAGCATCTGCTAATGTTGACCCATGTGAATGCACTGTCTTTTTTTCAGGTAAAGCACACAGGTTATGTGGATATTTGAAAACAGATTTATTAACCAACAGACCACCTTTAGGTAAAGACAGGCAGGAGAAAGCAATGTACAAACAAATTAAAACAGATCAAATGTTGTATAAAAGCTTCATTTCTTCCACACAAAAGTTTTATCCATTGAAACACTTAAAAAACATTTCAACAAAAGGAATTTTAAAAGCCATCTTCCCCTCATGTAGGTAAAAGGCATCGCTGATGCCCATCTGGTAACTGCTGTAAATTTCTGTGGAACAGTTTTGTCGCCTCACCACACACTAGTTTTATCGGCTTTGTTCAACTATAAGAAAGAAAACATGAACATGTTAAGAATCTACTCTATCAAACAGAGGGGAAAAATCAAAATCATTCTCTGAAAACCACAACTGAATTGAGCAACCTCAGCAGTACAGCCCCAATCTGTTAATGTTTTGCTACCTGTTAACTACGATTAAAAAGATTGTAAAATGGCAATATACACTTCTATAACTGAAAAATCTCTACAGCTGAAACTTCTATCACAGCTTCATCAGCAAAATCAATAAACCCTGTTACTGTTAGCGGTTGGATTTGTCCAATCTGTATAAAGATTTGTGTCCCACAATAGTTACATTGCCTTTGGTATAAGTTCCACAATGTATAGATTTGACAAGTCCAACCACTAACAGTAATCTGAAAGACAAGTCTGGAGAATTCTTTTGCAACTTATTTGTAGAACACTACATCATGCTGTTAAGGATAAAGCTATGTTAAATTTAGCATTGTATAGCTCTGTTAATTAATAACCTGATAGTAAAAGTTATCTATTACAATTGAATTTCCTACTTAAATTTCAAAGCTTATAAACTTGAGCCCAAAAAAACAAAAAATTTAAGCAAAGCCAATGCCAATTACCTAACTTTGTGGGGAGAGCTGGCTAAGTTCAATTAGGCAGATAGCAAAAAAAAGTAGTGGGTTCAAAGGAAAATATGTAAAATATTAAAAAAATATAACTGACAAAACTCAACAATTCTCCAGCAAGACACATACACCCATTGCTCACTAGGGAAGTTAAGCATAGCACAAGATTAGAATAGGCTTTATAACAGGGGTACTCTTCCTATCCCTGGGCCAGGTGGTCTGGGTTCAAGTCACTTCACTGATTTGCAAAGTCTAGTAAGCCAGAGGATTGGAGTTTTAGAAACCAGTAAAACACTATCAAAAGGGGAAAAATTAGAATGAGTAAAGTAGCCAGAAGAGTAAGCAAGGATAAACTGCTTTTACGAGTATATGAAAAGGAGAGTGTGAGGTAAATTTTTTGCAGAGGTAATGTCAGGTGAATCATCAGGTATCTGTCCTTCACACTGGCAGACAAGAGCACATTAAAAACAGACAGCATCCAAGTAACGTATCAAAATATCTCTGGAAATTAAAAAAAGAGACCAGGAAGATAAGGTAGCTAGCCAACTGGATTCAAAATTGGCCTGAAGGTAGAAAACAGGCTGGTGGGTAGACGGTTGTTGTTCAGGCTGGAAGTCTGCAAACAGCGGCGAGATGCAAAGATCGACTTGTTTCCCCTGGAGAGTAGGACGAGGGGTGGCCTTATAGAGGCTTTGAAATCTTGAGAGGCATAGATAAGGTAAAAAGCAAAGGGCTTTTCCCCAGGTTAAGGGGAAGAGCTAGACGGCATTGATTTAAAGTGAAACGTGTGTTAGCGTGCGTGCACTTGTGTGTTTGTGTGTACGCGCACGTGGTGGGGGGGAGAATTTAAAAGGGACCTGGGGGCAACATCTTCCATACAGAGACAGAGATGTATATATGAAATTAACTACCAGGGAAAAAGTGGTACAGGCAAGTTCATTTACAGCATCAAAAGACATTTGGACAGGTACATGAATAGGAAAGGTTTAGAGGCATATAGGGTAAACACAGGCAAATCGGATTTGTCCTGTTTAGGAAATTTGGTTGGCATGGACGAGTTGGGCTGAAGAGTCTGTCTCTGCACTGTATGATTCCATGACTCTTCAATATTTCTACTCAGGAAAGGAATAGACAAGCAGGGAGCCATAGATCTGTCATCAGTAAAATGGTGCAATTGATTAAGGATGCCTGGTGTAGGCTCTTTGATCAGACAGAGTCAACACGTTTAGACATTGGTGACTGAGAAGGTTCCATGACCAATATTTCACAATCTGCTAACATCAAATTAGAATTTGGTCATTATTGTATCATAGTTTTTAAAATTTTGCTGTCTACATTTAGGTTGCTGTTCCCTGTATTACGACAGTGATTGCACTGCTAATCATCAACAATGTCTTGGGGTGCACACAGACATTAGAAACAAGCAGGATCGTCCAATCTTCATTTAAGAGTACATCCCTCAGCATTTTCACCTTTGGGAAGCAAGCAGCTCATAACAAGACCAAATATTCACTGAAACAAATGAGCCTTGATAAATTGAGGAATTGAATCAATTTCCTTTAACAAATATTTAAAAACTAATAATTTTATTCCACTCCTAGCTTTGCCCTCTCCCCACCTCCAACAACAAAAACCTACTTGATTATTTCAAGTCACCATCAGACATGTACCCATGCCTAATGGAACTGCTCTCAACACTATTTCACCTTGTCACCTCCTTAAAGATCCATCATCAGCTTTCCAATCACCACCCCGCTCTCTCTCACACACTCCCTCCACCACAAACACCACACTCTCTGGAGGAGAGTTTGTTTTGAAATCAAAAATGTACTGTCACCATGAGAAAACCCAAAGCTTGGTACGTACTGTAGGTGGAAATGTCGATTTCATCCGGCAGTTCGGCAACATTGACCTCAAATCGATCCTGAACATCATTGAGTACTTTAGCATCTGTTTCATCAGACACAAAGGTAATTGCCAAACCCTTTGTCCCAAACCTACCAGCACGAGCAACCTATAGGCAGAAAGGACACAGAAGACATTATAAATTTATTCTGAAAACTAAAGTAACTTGGTGGGTTTAAACATAGGTCACCAACTAAGACACAGAGATGTAAACAGCATTCCCTAGTACACACAGGGATTTGCCAGAATAGTGTAATTCTAGTGAAATAGTGAACAGTGAAACACTTCCCAGAATATCAAACTTGTGCACCCTCAAAATAGCACTCCCATATATCCTTGCGTTATTAACACCGTCCAGGGAGTGCTGACAGCTCTTGTTCAATTTGTAGAGCTGCTGAAAAGTGCAACTATCTGGTGGAGATACCTAGTTTTGATCAGATGTCCTCTCACATCCAGATTCAAATGAATGTTAACCTCCTGCACAAAACATTAACTTTCTGTTGACTTTAAGTATTTGGACTGAACAGTTTCTTTTTCCACGGATGCTGCAAGCCTGCTGAGTATCTCTCTGGCATTTTGTTTCATTAACATTCTTTTGCTCTCTCAAACTGAGAAACTTGCAGTTCATATTCCCCTATTTCTGTTAGCCTTTCTAGTGTTTAATATTATGGTAGGACAGAACTTGCTGAAAAACAGTATTTTTGAAAATGGCTGGCAGTTAACTGCCAACCACTAATGGATGCGTCACCCATGGCAATACCTCCACCAGAATCCATTTGCTAATCATCACTTTCCTCTAATACAGCATGGGTGGCTCAGTTGGTTAGCATTGCTGCCTCAGTGCCAGGAGCCCAGGTTTGATACCAGCCTCAGGTGACTGTGTGGTGTTTGCACATTCTTTCCAAGTCTGTGTGGGTTTCCTCTGGGTACTCCGTTTCCTCCCACAGTCCAAAAGAAAAAGTGCAGACCAGGTGGCTTGGCCATGCTAAATTGTCCGTAGTGTTCGAGATATGTAGCTTAGGTGAATTGTTGGGGGATGGGTCGGGTGGGACCCAAGGAGTGGTGTGGCCTTGTTGGGCTGAAGGGCCTGTTTCCACATTGTAGGGATCCTATGATTCAAAGTTAATAGCTCTCCCCATGCAATAATATTCTTGAGCACTGACTCGATAAGTGCAAAATGAAAAACAAATGCCTTTTCATTCAGCAATCTTTTAGTATTTGTATTTTCTCATTTGTTGTCTACGAACAAAAGTCAAGTGGGAGAAAGCTGGGGCTGAGTTGAATTGAGTAAGAAATTATATGGGTTTTAGAACCATATGTTATATGTTTTGTAGACATTCAACAAGTTCTAATAGGTTTAAAGTCAAAAATTGGTAATCAACCAAAGTTTTATTGAAGTGAAATCTTACCCTGTGCAGATACGTGTCAGAGTCCTCAGGCATATCATAGTTGAAAACAATATTCACTCGCTCAATGTCCATACCTCGACCAAACAGGTTTGTTGCTACCAAGATACGTCTCTGAAAATCCTTAAACTGCTGGTAACGAGACAATCTGAGAGAGAAAGGTAGGAAGGAATGGTATGAAGGAATGGCTAGAAAAAAAGCTTCCGCAAAAGCCTATTGATCTCACAAACATTAAGTGAAAACACCACCAGAATCCTGTGTCAGGATCAAGGTAGTTTTGAGAAAACTCCTGCAATACAAACCTTTCTTCCTGTGCCATTCCTCGATGGATAGCGATAGCTGGGAAGTTCTGCTCTACCAGCAGCTGTGCAAGTGCCACACAGCGCTGTACTGACTTCACAAAGATCACCACCTGTAAAGCAGAAGGCACATCAGCATTAAATGTGCATGCAGACTTTGGAGACTGCTGTTCTTCCACTTTTAGGGGTTACTTATCAGATAGCTCCAAAACTAAACCCCTGATTCCACAGGGTGAAATCAAAAGGCAACATGCTGGTTCAGTGGTTAGTACTGCTATCTCGATGCACCAGGGACGGGATTGATTCCACCCTCGGCGACTGTGTGCAGCCTGCACGTTGTCCCCAAGCTTATGTGGGTTTCCTCTGGGTGCTCCAGTTTCCTCCCAGGTTAACTGGCCATACTAAATTGCCCATAGTGTCTAGGGTGTGCAGTGTGGGTGTAGGTGGATAATCTTTGGAGGGACGACGTGGACTCAATGGGCTGAATGGCCTGCTTTCACAGAATAGGAGTTCTATGAAATTAAAAAAAGCAAAATACCATGGATATTGGAAATCTGAAATAAACACAGTGCTGGAGAAACTCAGTTGATCTGGAAGCATATGTGGAGAGAGAAACATCAATAATGTTGAGAGTCTGGAACAACTTAAGAGTCACACTGAACTCAGCATGAACTCAGTTGAGGAGTTGCTCCAGATGTGAAACATTTCTTTCTCCACATATGCCTTCAGATCCACCAAGTTTCTCCAGCACTGCTTTTAAATCACTGCCTCTATTTGGTTGTGGGTGCAGCAGTACGTGCATCATCAGGGTGAAAAACACTGAGGCACATCCCATTCTGCTCCAACCACAACAGGGCCTCTCCAGAACAGGGCATGGGCCTTGCACCAATATCTGCAGAGAGAGTGGGCAGCTGACTTGGACATTATCCATGAAAGCAAATGTCACTGCCCCGATTCTGTTAAAGCACCAGCAGAATTTGGATAGGTGCCAACCACACAGTAACCTTGTAGCAAAGCTCTCTGCATATCGAGTCAGGGGCCAATATCTGGTTGGACAGTAACTAAAAGCAGAGCGGAATAATCGTTGCTGTTCAAATGAGGATGGGGAGGGAAAGGGAGGTAGAAGGATCAGTGCTGGGTGCACCGAAATTCATAATTTACATCAGCAATTTGGACGTGGATCAACTATCCCAATACCAAATGTTTCAAACACCAAGCCTGGGCAGTCAAGGGGCAAAGAATCTTAACAGGAAAATGGTGTAGGAACGACAATGACATACTTTGTTAACAACAAACCACCTATATTTTGAAAGCAAAAGGGTGCAAGGATTTTAGGGATACAGATGAACAAACTATTTGGAACATATTTTGTTTCGGATGTTAGTTAAACTGAGACTGAACATTCCTAATATAAATGTGATCATTTGAGGGGTTCAAAATTGTGTCAGCTATATTATAGAGATAGTTTCCTCTGATAGTAGAACCAGAACAGGTATAACCTTAAAATTCTGAAAATGTCCACTCAGGGATGATATTAACAAACAGGATCTCATACATGGTAATATAAATGTGGAATACTCTCCCAAAATAACTGTTGTTATTTTGTGTCAGGTATCAATGGGTGGCAAAACAGGAGAATTAATCATTACACAATTATGGAACATCTGCTGACCTCACACAACTCTGCCCCTTAGTAGTCACCTCGCCAATTCATAGTTCATACCTCCTGGTCTTGGGTATTTACCAACACAAGCCACTATCTTTAAAAGAATGTAATACAAACCTGATTGATCAGGAAGGCGGCAACGGTTAAATATTACCTGTACCTCTGCAAAAAGCTCAAAATGCCATCAGATTCTCATTCAATAGCGTCTCACCTGATTAAACTCCAGGACGTCAAGTAAATCAAACAGCTTGCGATTCTTCTCATTGTCCTTTAGCTTAACATAATATTGCTGCAATCCATGGAGTGTCAGCTTAGTCTCATCATCAACAAACACCTCCATGGGCTAAATGAGAGAGAAAAACCAGAAATATGTGATATTTCATGAACTAATAGCACTTTCTGGGACCATTTACATTATGGATCATGCTGGAGACCACTCAGTCTACCTGGGATTAAACCTATCACCCACAGTATTCAACTGATTTTGGGTTTAGCCTCAACTGCTCTGCATGGAAATCAATTCAGTGAGGTCATTGCTTTTCATGTAAACAACTTCCAGATGTTAGTCAAGTTTCATTTTTCTGTCCTTCTGCCCTGAGGAAGGAGCCAAGCTCCAAAAGCTTGCGTTTTTCAAATAAACCTGTTGGACCTTGATTTTTGACCTTGTCCACCCCAGTCCAACACTAGCATCTCCACATCAGAGCTTATCCTTAGATAAGTGCACAGTGCTTAGAATATTCTGACTGGTTCACATTCAAAGCTCTCCCCTCTACTCGTGACCAGAACTAACTAGGTACTATACGTAAGATGTTAGTTGGCCGAAGTACAGAAGTTTCAGAAGACTTCTGTAAGTGTTAGGGATGCTTACAGAAACAACTCCCTTCAAGCGATACTATCCTCAAACATCTGCAAACACTTCATTCAGGGGTACAAATGGGCATTAGATTTCGGGACAACACAAGCTCTTTTTGACAGGTGTGAAGCGCAACTACAATTTTACTAGCCAAGTCAGCAGACTCAAGTTCATTAAGCAACAATATGTTTCCAACTGATGACTGACATTCTATGAACAAATTAAATCAGTGTGAAACTATTCTCACCAGGTGGCAACACCTCAAACTATTTCCAAACATGGGATCAAAGCAAACTATTTGGTCAGCAGACAGTGACAGGCAGGGAGATCCAGCGTGGCAAAATTGTAAAATAATTTTGCAGTCATTAGTAAGGGTATGGGCACCTGGCTCAAAAACAGAGTTTGGTGGCTGCATGTCTCACTGCTCTGCAAATCCTGCTATTGGGTTGACTAACCAGACGCTGCAAATAGGGGACACATTTTGAGGGATTCAACACTTGACACAAATATAACTGGCTCCACTCTAAAGTATTTATCTACAGCTAATCCTGCAATATCTTGCCAAAAGGTTGACTGTCTATTTCTGTGAAATGACAGCTGTATTCACAGTAGCTGTTGAGCTTCCAATAGCCACGTAACCAACAGATCACTTGGAAATCAGACATGCCCAAGTGCTTCTTAAGGGTCTGAAAAGTTTAACCTGAGTGTTATGGTTACAAATTTCTTTTTAGAAACCATCACTGTCATACTATCTGGCTTCACCCCTGCAGAAGTCAACATTAAACATGACAGAAACCCTGAAACTTTCCAATGGTTTAAATGCCAAAATGTAGTAAGTGCAACAGGCTTCAAGCAGATCCAACAAGCTTTAACTTAAGCAGCCATCCTTTACCAGATTGAGAAACCACTGTATGGTGGGCACTCAATTGCCTGGACAGCCACCAGTTAGAGCTGAATTCCTGCATACTTTGAATCACTGAAATCCAGTTCCAGCTAAACCACTCAAACCTGGGCTCTCCAAGGCTAAGAGTCTGCTGGTTATAGATGGTTCAGGCATCCCCCGACGCTTGTCGCAAGTAAACTCCCATGGACGGACTTCCCAACCACCGCGCCGCTTCCCCGCCCCCAGCTTTTAAAAGTTTGTTTAAATTGCATTCAGTCACAAAATAAAGTACAGTATTGTTTGGTACTTGTGGCAGCAGCGAAAGCAATACTTTCTGCACAAAGCATAACCATAACTTAGCAACAGGCTTCAACCAACTACATGTATACACTATGGAATACAGCCAGTTTAAGCGAACATAACACACTTAGTTCAACATCATAGCTCTCAATGGTCTGCTATAACACTAAGGTAATAGATTTGATAAGCAGCTTCACACAATTCAGTTTATGATCAGCTGCTGCACTGCCAGCCAAGAGCCAAAAAACAATTCAACAGCTTCCCAGCAGCTGACGTCAGGCTCACCAGTCTGTAATTTCCTGGATTATCCTTCCTAAACAAGGGAACAACATTAGCAATTCTCCAGTCCTCTGGGACCTCACCCGTGCTCAAGGGTGCTGCAACGATATCAGTAAAGGCTTCCCTCAGTAACCTGGGATAGATCCCATCCAGACCTGGTGGGCTGTCCACCCAAATGCCTTTTAGAATACCTAACACTTCCCCGCCCCTCCTTATGCTGACTTGACTTAGAGTAATCAAACATCTATCCCTAACCTCAACATCTGTCAAGTCCCTCCCCTCAGGGAATACCGATGCAAAGTACTCATTAAGAATCTTGCTCATTTTCTCTGACTCCTCGCATAACTTCCCTCCTTTGTCCTTGAGTGGGCCAATCCTTTCTTAAGTTACCCTCTTGGTCCTTACGTATGCATAAAAGGCTTTGGGATTTTCCTTACCTCTGTTTGCTAAAGATATTTCACGACTGCTTTGAGCCCTCTTAATTCTGCATTTCAGATAGGTCCTACTTTCCCAACATTCCTCCAAAGTTCTGACTGCTTCCTTTTTCCTCTTTGCTCGTCTCACAATTTCACCTGACATCCATGGTTCTCTAATCTTGCCCTTTCTATCGCTCATTTTCACAGGGACATGTCTATCCTACACTCTAATCAACCTCTCGTTAAAAGTCTCCCACACATTGAACGTGGATTTAACCTCGAACAGCTGCTCCCAATCCACATTCCCCAGCTCCTGTAGAATTCTGCGATAGTTGGCCTTCCATCAATTCAGCACTCTTCCTTTGGACCACTCTCATCTTTATCCATTAGTATGCTAAAGCTTACGGAATTGTGATCATTATTCCCAAAGTAATCCTCTCCTGAAACTTCAACCACCTGGCCAGGCTCAGTCCCCAACACCAGGTCCACTATGGCCCCTTCCCAAGTTGGATTATTTACATCCTGCTCTAGAAAACCCTCCTGGATGCTCCTTACAAATTCTGCTCCATCTAAACCCCTAACGCTAAGTGAATCCCAGTCAATGTTGGGAAAATTAAAATCTCCCATCACCGCCACTCTGTTTCTCCTACATCTTTCCATAACCTGTTTACATATTTGTGCCTCTATATCAGACTCACTGTTGGGAGGCCTGTAGTACAGCCCCAACAATGTTACTGCACCCTTCCTATTTCTGAGCTCTGCCCATATTGTCTCACTGCTCGAGTTCTCCATAGTGCCCTCCTTCAGCACAGCTGTGATATCCTCTTTTGACCAGTAATGCAACTCCTCCACCCCTTTTACCTCCCTCTCTATCCCGCCTGAAGCATCTATATCTTGGGATGTTTAGTTGCCAATCTTGCGCTTCCCTCAACCAAGTCTCAGTCATAGCAATAACATACTCCCAGGTACTAATCCAAGCCCTAAGTTCATCTGCCTTATCTAATACACTTCTTACATTAAAGCAAACATACCTCAGACTACCTGTCCCTCTGCGTTCATCAACAGAAATATTCACGCTCACAAAGAACAGCTACCTGAGTGAGATGTAGGAGCAAATATACCAAAGAATTGGACCTCAGAAGCAAGTACCAACACACTCAGCTAAGACCAGAATGGGCACCATAGTAACTGGTCACAAAGTTTAAAATGACACAAAATTCAAATACAAAGAACAGTGAAGCAGATTATAACAAGTTGCAGAGGGAGCAGATAGGTTGATAAAATTGTCAAAAGCATGGAAATTTAACCAAAGGTGAGGGAATACATTCACGGTGAGAAGAAAGGCAACAGAATTCAACAAGAATTCGAAATGGAAAAGAGAAAGAAATAGACAATAGGTGCTGGAGTAGGCCATTCGAGCCAGCACCACCATTCATCATGATCATGGTTGATCATCCACAATCAGTATCCTGTTCCTGCCTTATCCCCATAACCCTTGATTCCTCTATCTTTAACAGCTCTGTCTATCTCTTTCTTAAAAGTATCCAGAGAGTTGGTCTCCATTGCCTTCTGGGGCAGAGCATTCCATATATCCACCACTCTCTGGGTAAAGTTTTTCCTCAACTCTGTTCTAATCTCTGGGTGAAGAAGTTTTTCCTCAACTCTGTTCTAAATACAGATATCTTATGAAAATCCTTTAGTAGAGTCTGGAATATTATATTTTATAAAAGTTACAGCCAGGGCCACAATTGGAGTACTGCTTCTAATGCTGGGCACCACAGTGACAGTTTATTTTCCTAAATGCATTCTTGATATGTGGACATTACTGTCAACACTACCAAGGCCTCTGAAGTGGCAGAGATTTACTCGAATTACACCAGAGATGAGGGCTTAACTCTAGTAAAATCTAAAGGATCAGGGACGGCTCTTCTTTAAAGCACAAAACATTAGGCTGAATGTGCAATAAAAATTGAACAGTTTTTCAAGCTCAAATAAGGGGAAACTTATTGAACTGTGCAAGGACACAAATTTACATGAATTGGAAAAACAGCCAGAGGCACCATGAGGAGAAGAGGAAGTTCTCATGATCTGGTAGGCTAATGCAAGCAGACTTTCTGAAGGAATGAAACAGTAAGGATATGGGACTAACTGGGTTGTTCTTTCACAAACTGTGACAGGCACATTGCAGTGGGAGGTCTTCTTCTGTGCTATATCATTTTACTACTGGACACTGTATGCACCACTAGACCCTGTGAGCTAATTCTCTCAAGACTAAAGACAGCATAGTCCACTGTCACAAGTAACCCGAGGAAAGCTGACCCTTTTCTAGGCACAGTAACAGTTAAGTTCCTGACTAGTAATCCAAAGGCCTGGACTCGAATAGAATGAGCATTCAAACCCCACTATAATGGCTTTAGAATGAGTCAATTTTTTCAACCTAAAATCTAGACTATTTTTAAAAACTATCCGTCAACAGAAATAACAGTAAAGCTGACAGACTGCTGTTAGAAACTCAATAGATGAGTGAATGTCCTGCATATTAAGTCTGGCCTACACATAACTCCAATTTCACACGAATATACTCCCTAACTCTCAAGTCTTAACTGCTCCAAGTAGTTTAACTTGGCTGCAAACATATTTGGGGACCAGAAATGGGCAATAAATGCTGCCTTAACCACAGAACTAATTAAAACAAAATTACTTGGTTAGCAAAATATCTTGAATCCTGATTGACTGACCCACAAGTACCAAACAAACTGAGATTCAGCTCACGGAAAACCATCTATACAAAGTTCAAACTCCCATACCGTAAATACCACGCACATTCACAAAAACCACAACTGCAATGCACTGCCCATGGGCAGCCTGCCAAACAGCCATTTCTGGCTCTCAGCAGCATTGAGCCACTCTGTGGTTTAAAAATGCTTGCCATTGGTTGCAGGGAGTCTGCCAATAGCCAACAGTCACCTTGTTTAGTCTGCTGCATACAAACCATTCCTCATTAAGAAATGGAACTTTGTGAAGCTGGATTGAAGATGGAGTCCTCTCGCAGCCATCCTTGACCGTTGCAGGTCTCAAGGTCAGCAGCAAAGTGTGAACCAGTCCATTGGATAGATAACATGATTAAGCGCAAGTGTTTACTGCTTGCGTTGGCCACCGCTTGCACCCTAGCGATATGGGGATATCTTCTTCCATTCGACGACAGCAGGGATCACCTCTGAAGGTACTAACACTACATCTCTCTTCAGAGTATATATTAAAACCAGGAATTGGACAAATTCTTTAACTGCTTCACCCTGAACTTGCTGGTCTTCTGGAGATCGCTGATAATCGGACACTGTGCTAAGGCACTAAACTAGATAATTCTTCACGATCTTCTGGACAATGTAGCTTGGAGCTGACTGAGTATAGTGGGAGGGAGGGGCTGTGACATAATGCTCAATTCTGAGTTAGACCACATTTTAGGGAACGCAACAGAGCTAAATGCAGATCTTCATCAGAAGTGGGCTAGTGTGATGGCCTCAACTGCCTACACCCGAAACCGTTGATCTTCCGGAAAACGCAACTAACTGTTTCAGAAAGTTGTGGGAGGTCTGACTTTACCATAGCTCTGCCGGTTGTTTCTGAACATAACTGTGCTAATTACTAATCCTGACCCAAATAGGATCAAGTCTACTGCAAGATCATGCTTTTGATCTTATCTATCATTAGCATCTCTAGAGCTGGGATTGGGTAAAAGTTGTCACTACCTATGATTCTGTGGTCTAAACTGCACTATCCACAGCTAGCTGGTGAAAACTGAATCTTGCAAAGGTTACAACTGTGTGGTGATGAGCTTCAAGAGCAGCGGCGTGCCGTTCCATTCCATTCCAGACTGGGGTTTGCTTGACTCTTAGGAATGCAAACACCCTTGATGGTGGCTCATCAAAAACTCGTGGGGTAGTGGTAAGAAAGATGAATAATTACATCCTGCATAAACTTGCGACAGACGGGACGGATCTCCTTGCTTAGGGTGGCGCTGAACATCATAACCTGCTTTTCATGAGGAGTCAAACGGAAAATATCCTGGACATCCCTGCGCATATCTGTGAAGAAATCAAAACAAAGGTGTCAGTATCAGATACTGGGTCTGCCAGCACACAGTACACCATAGTGATTTTTCAGCCAGTCCAGATATTAATGCTGAAGGTCCTTACACTTTATTCCACTTAAACTTGCAAGTTAATGTCTGAATGAGTTGAACAAGGCTCTACGAAATCCTACAGGGCAGATGTTTCAGGGTTTCAGGCAGCAATGTCTTCACTCGAGTGGTCACCTGCCATTGTGGGCCTGCCCAAGACTGGGAACAGAACTCAATTAACTCCATTTACCTGCACCATTCCTATATTACTTCGTATCCTTGTTGCATTTATTTTCTTCAGTTGTCAATCTTATAACTGGGAGTACTAGTGGTTAATGTGGAAGAAAAGTTATTTTCGATTTCAATTATGACTCGCTTGTGAAATGCTGACACACTGAAGATCAGAGGGGCCTTAGTGGACAAATTCACAGATCCTTTAGGATATTACGGCAGGCAGTTAAGACCACTTATTTACTTACAGTTTTCAGCTAAGGCACATACAGCGACAGCTGTGAAGCTATTCCGGAACTGTATAAAACACTATCTCGGCCACAACTGGAATACTCAGTGGAGTTCCCGTAACCACATCATAGAGGCCAAAGGAATTTAAAAAATGCTTTCACCTGCAGTGTTATTTACAGGAGTCTGGAGCTTCCTAGCTGAAAAGCTGGAAAATGGGAGGAGTACAGTTAGGTTTTTGGTGACTGATATGGACACAATGGACCAAACAGTGCCTCTTCTGTGCTGTAAATGTCTATAAGGTATCTCCGTTGATGCACCAGTTTTAAGGTTTTGGTCCCTTCTATTGAACACCCACCTAGGAGATTATTTATCTTTATCTAATTGATTACGTTCTATAAACTATAAGAACTACAATTAGATCACACCGTCATCATCTTACATGCACTGCAAGGCAGGTTTCAACTATAAAAGCTATTCTTATCATGTAATTGTGTTCTATTCACAAATCACAAAAAGTTAGCACACAACAATGACATGTAATTGAGAAGACTAATGGGATGAAGACAATTTGAACATAAAGTAACAATATTATGCTTCCTTTACAGGGCACTGATGAGACTACATCTCAAACAATGTGCTGTTTTGGTCTCTTTATTCAAGGAAGGATGCAAATACATTACAGGCAGTTCAGAGGTTTTTCCTGAGTTTTCTGATGAAGGGTCTAGGCCCGAAATGTCAGCTTTCCTGCTCGGCCTGCTGTGTTCATCCAGCTCCACACCTTGTTATCTCAGAGGTTTATCAGGTCAATACTGGATTGAGCAGACTATTTTGAGAAGAGATTGGAGTACCTGGCCCAATTCTTTTCACTTGAGTTTGGAAGTGCAAGCAATAAATATAAAATCATTTAGGAATATAGTCAGCTGGCAAAGTTAACAAAGTTTAAACGACAACAGGTGTGGGTGGCCAACCACACAAACTTGATCACTGGGCTTCAGAGCCCAAGAGGTGACTGGAGACACTGTGGCACAACCACGAGGCTGAGAGATCTACAGATAGCACATTCAAGGAGGTCATATCACAGCTGGTTTGTTAATCCACGGACCCAGAAAATGTTCTGGGCACCTGGGTTTGAATCCCACCATGGCCGATGGTGGAATTTGAACTCAATAAATACCTGGAATTAGGAATCTAATGACGACTGTGAATCCATTGATGATTGTCAGGGGAAAAAAACCCATCAGGTTCACTTATGTCCTTCAGCGAAGGAAGCTGCTATCCTTATCTGGTCTGACCTACTTGAGACTCCAGACCCACAATGATGTGGTTGACTCAACTGCCATCTGGGCAAAAAAATGCTGCCTAGCCAGTGATGCTCCCATCCCGTAAAGGAATAAGTAAACAGCCAGTTTAGAGTCAGAGTAATACAGCATGGAAACAGGCCCTTCAGCACAAACTAGTCCATGCTGATTATGGCACCTGCTCAGCTAGTTCCAATTTGCCCACATCCCTCTAAATACTTCCTATCCACGTACTTATCCAAATAGTTTTTAAATGTTGCCATCGTACCTGCCTCAACCATTTTCTCTGGCAGTCCATTATATATACCCACCACTCTTTACGTGAAGTTGCCGCCCCTCGGGTCCTTCTTAAATCTTTCTGTTCAACTTAAACCTATGCCCTCTAGTTTTCAATTCCCATCCCTAGGACAAAGACTATATGCATTCATCCAATCTATGCCTGTCATGAGTTTATACACCTCAATAAGGTCACGCCTCATTCCTCTACATTCCAAAGAGGAGTCTTACCCTGGCCAACCTCTTCCTGTAACTCAGGCCAATAGTCCTGTCAATATCCTCATACATCATCTTTGCACACTTTCAGGTTTAACTATGTCTTTCCTATAAAACGATGAACAAAACCGTGCACATTATGCCAGGTGCAGCCTCAATGACGTATACAACTGTAACAACATCCCAACTCCTGTGCTCAACGACTCGAAAGAAGAAGGCTGGCATGCTAAATGGCTTTATCATCCCGTCCACCTGTGACAGTACTTTCAATTAACAATGTACTTGTATTCCTAGGTCCCTCTTTTCCACAACACTCTTTAGGACCTTATCATTTACTGTATAAGTCCTACCTTGGTTTGACTTTCCAAAGTGCAACAGCTCACACTTACCTGTACTGAATTACATTTACCAATTCTCAGCCCAATTCCCCGTCTGATCAAGATCTCTCTAATTTTTAAACAACTTTCCTCGCTTTCAATGATGCCTCCTAATTTTGTATCATATGCAAACTTACTAATCATGCCTTGTACATTCACATCCAGATTATTTATGTAAATAACAAATAACTTGAGGGTAAATTCACACCCAGTGGTAGGGGTTCCAAAAGGCACGTGGGGCGAAGGGGCAGAGTACAAACCTAACATGTTCCCTTTAGGGTAAAATGTAGCAGCAACGAGCCCCGGGAACCATGGATGCCTATGAATATTTAGGACTGAACAAAAAGGAAAATATACTGCTACAAAGATAGAAAATCAACAAAGACTTTAGGCAAGCATGGAAAGTACAAGGGAGAGATCAAGCAAGCAATTAGGAAAACAGAGGCAGCATGAAACAATTAGGTAGAACCCAAGATATTCTACAAGTACATCAAGGGAAATAACCAGGGAAAGAGCAGGGCCTACTTGGGATCAAGCAGGCAATATGTGCATGAAGCCAGAGGACAATGGTACAGTGCTAAATGAGTATTACCATCGGTCTTTACTTGGGAGGAGGAAATGCAAATTGTAAACCAAGGAGGAGGACTGTGAAGTTCTTGAGCAGATTGATACAAGCAGCAAGGTGGTGTTGGAGGTTTTGGCAGATTTAAAAATGGGCAAATTGCCAAATCTGTACACGTTGTATCCCAAGGTGGGTCAGAAAATTACAGGGGACCAGAACCAAACTTTTAAAATGTCTCTGGCCACAGGGAAGTGTTAGAGGAGTGGAGGATAGCTAATGTGGTTCCATTTTAAAAGGAGGCAGAAGTAGAGCAGGACACTATAGACCAAAGAACCTAACGTTTAGTGGTAGGGAAACTTGGAAAAAATAGTGAAGGAAAAATTAAAATGCACCTAGAGTGGTACAGGTTGATCAGGATAGTCAGTGTTGTTTGTCAGACAGAGGGCACGTGAAACAAATCTGGTGATATTTTCCAGGGAGGTGACTAAGTACATAGATGAGGATAGAGCAGTTATACGGTTCAAATGGATTTCAGCAAGGCCTTTGACAAGCTCGCACATGGGAAAATGATAACTAAGGTTAAAATTTTATGGGATCCAGGTTTACTTGTCAAAGTGAATTCAAAGTTGGCTTTGTATCAAGAGACAGGGTGGCCATATAAGGCATTTTGTGCAAATGAAGAGAGTATACTGTTTGCGATACTCATAAATGATTTATATGAGCGTGTGGAGGGGGGCGATAACTAAGTTCGCAGATGACATGTAGATTGCCTGGGCGGTTGAACTTGAGGTGTTAGGATGATATAGCCCGATTGGTCAGGTGGGTAGACAGAATTTAGAATGTAAAAACTAGAGTCCATTTGGCCTGTTGCATCTGCACCAATTCTGAACAGCATCTCACCCAAACTCACTCCTGTACCCTAATCCCCTAGCCCTGCATTAACCATGACTAATACACCTAACCCACACATCCCTGGGCAAAATGGGACAATTTAACACAGCCGATCCACCGAACCTACAATTCTTTGGGCTGTGGGCGGAAACCAGAGCAACTGGTGGGAACCCACGCAGGCACAGGGCAAGTATGACAAACAATCATCCAAGGCTGAAATTGAACCTGGGTCCCTAGCACTGTGAGGCTGCAGTGTTAACCACTGTGTCACCAAGCCTCCCATTTATATTACATTATAATCCCTTTTTCCCAAATGCGCCCCCCAACTCTAACATTCTCCATTTGGCCTACCCTAACCAGAGTCAGCACCGCTTTTCCCCAGTAGAGCTGGAAACGTACTGTTCCAGAAGAAATTTCACCTCCTCTTCATCCTATGCTCTACCTTTTACCCAATATTAGGTAATTGAAATCAATGACTATCACAGCTTTTCTAGTTCTGCAGATTTCTATAACCTGCCTACAAATGTTCTCTTCTATTCTGTCCCCATTATTCGGAGGTCAAGCTCCCTTCAAAGTTTTGTGCTACCATGTTCTTTATGGTAAAAACTGTCATCAAGCTTGATTTCTTCATCCACGTCATTTATGATTATTGGAAGCTCCAGTATAGATTCTTGGGGGCACCATGAACTACACACCGCCAACTGATGTACAATTACATTATCCATACTGTTTCCGACCTCCAATCTAAGTTCCTAGTCAATCAATATTCCCCACTATCATCCTGAAAATGATTCACTGATTCTTTCTGCTCTCAATCAATTCTCCAACCATGCAAATTAACACATTGTACATGATTGGGGAGGCAATCTCATGTGTGACATCATATATAAAACTTTTCTCTGAAAACCTAAATACGCTACTCTTTTTTTCTACATTGCTGTTTACCACTTCAAAAAGAAAAATCAAATGGTTTGTCAAACAAATTCCTTTTTCATAAACCCACGTTGATTGTCTCATTATACATGTTACTACGGTCGCAGTAATATGTTCCAACATTTTTCAAACTACTAAAGTCAAGCTAACTGGCCTCCAATTCAGTTTTCTCCATACAGCCTTTCTCAAACAGCGAAGCTACTTGTGTTACCTTCCAAACCACAGGCACACTTCTGGAATCTCAGGAATTTTGAAAACTCAAAACCAATGCATCCAATATCTTAAAGGCCACTTCTTTTATTTTTCAGATGCAGGCTCTCAGGCCCAGGACATGTCAGCTTTTAAACTCATGAATTTTTTCATGTTTTTACTACTTCAATATTACTTACTTTTAGACCCTCTTACTAAATGCTTGTCTTCCCACAACCCCCTACATATTCACCTTTGAAGACCGACAAAAACTAGTCAACTTCTCTAACTTTCTTCTTTTTCTATATACTTCAAAAATAGATTTTAAAAGCTTTGTTTCTTGCCAGTTTACTTTCATTCTATTTTCTCCCACTTCAACAATATTTTTGTCATTTCTTCTTAAATTTCTCTGCCATCCTTAGGCTCAATGTGTGTTATGGAATACCAAGCTTCACTTGGTCCAGCATTACCCTAAACTGCCCTAGTTAGATTTAGCTTTGCCTCTGAATTAGTTCATTTTTGAAGGAATGTACATTAATTGAGAACGTTTTTAAAGAATGTTTACAATGGCTCACCTATCAAGCTATCAATCTAACTTCCCAATCTACCTCAATCATTGTCCTCATTAACAGATTCTAGTACAATATTCTGGCTACAATATATTTTACTCCCTCCACATCATTAAAATACAACATAAGCAGTTGCCTTCATAGCACAGGCCACGGGTTGCCAACCTGAAAAAAGAAACCTTTATCCTCAGTTTCCGTTTCCTGCCAAAACGCTATCCATTCCAATATACTACCTTCAACATTATGGGCACTTATTTCATGACTTGACCTTTTGAGGTACCTTGGTGAACACCTTCTGGAAGTCCAATTACAATGTAGCTACTGGTTCTCCTCTATCCACTCTGGTTAAGATTTCCTCAAAAAATTCCAATAACAACAAATATTTTCCTTTCATGAAACCATGTTGATTCTGCTTGATTAGATTATGATTTTTTTTCCCTCAGCAGCAAGTAGTTCACTATTTGCCTTGCTTACATCCTTTCACTCATCAAGCTTGTGAAAATGTACATATTTTCTGTCCATAAAATATTGGCTCAGCACCACTGCCTACAAGATCGGGAGACTTGAGTCTCAGTACTCAAGTACAGCGCAACTACGTCCAACTCGTCAGGGTACTTAAAGTGCAAACTGGCTGTGAACATGGATCCTGTTCTACTTCACGTGTGACCCAGATGGTTGTATATTCCACCACACAGGGACAGAAGGGATGAAAGTGATTATGGTCAGTGAAGAAGGGCATTCCACCACCTCCATTGTCGAAGGTAATCAGGCCAATTAGAGCTGTACAGAAATGGCAATTCATTTGCCCAATCCAGGAACCAAAGCAGAACTCAAGATTAGAGTGGTACAATGCATTTGTTTTGTCCTTATGCAATTCGCTAACATGGACATTAAATACCAAACATGGTCCTCAATTAGAGAAGACAGAAAGTCCCAAAAGTCAGCCTGAAAGAATCCAGTTAACAATTATTAAAAGGAATGCACTAAGACAAAAAAAAAACAAGTTGAGAGACACTCCACTAACCAAGCTGCTCCAGCATCTTGTCACACTCATCTAACACGAAGTGTTTGACGTATTTTAGATTGAGCGACTTGCTACGTGTAAGGGCCAGGATCCGCCCCGGAGTCCCCACTACAATATGAGGGCAATTCTTCTTCAGGATATCTTCATCTTTTTTGATTGACAACCCTCCAAAGAATACAGCTGCCTGTTTAAAACAAAGAAGAAAACATGGGTGCATTCAGAGGATTACCTACGAAAGTACACACCTTGGGAGCCAAATAGAAGAGGTGAATCTGCTTCAATGGTTGAACTGCAATCAGTGCAGATTTTAAAATGCGAATTTGGTATAAACATGACTTTACACCTCTATCTTCCGCTTCAAAGCAATTTAAACTGAGGAGTAACAGCAATTGCACAAACATATCAGTAATCAAGCATATCAAAGGGAATAAAATTAAGCAGAGGATATAAATATTGAATAAAAATACAGTATCTATCTATTGTAGTTATTTGGGGAATTTGTACAAAGCCATGCCAAAGACATAGGGTTGATACAAGGTCAAATATACCTCTCTTGGAGGCAGCGTATGACTGGAGATATTGGGGAGTTTGCATCTGTCTGATTGAGGATTCTGCCAGTGACAGAGAAACAATCTAATTGTAGAGATATTGGACCAGATAAAATGTATCCTAAGTGGCTAAGGGAACTAAGAGTGGAAACAGCAAACGCATGGGTCACAATTTTCTAATCGTTCTTCGATGTGGGAGTTGAGCCAGAATATTACATCAATGTTCAAAAAAAGGAATAAGTGCCATCTACAGGCCAGTCTGCCTAATTTCAATGGGTGGTGAATTTTTTTTAAAGTACAGACAATCTGGGAACAAATGAAACGACACATGGAAAGATGCAGCTTAATCAGTCAATGTGCATTTATTAAAAGATAAATAATGTTAAACTGACTGGATACAGTTCTTTGATGAAGTAACAAAGAGGGTTCATGAATGTAGCACAATTGGTGTGCATATGGATCTTAAATCTATTTACCGCTGGTTAGTAAAATTCAATCCAGTGAATTAAAAGGGGCAGTGACTGCAGGCATATATAATGGGCTGAAATGTAAAAAACAGATAGCATAGGGGAGTAGCTGTTTCTCAGGCCGAAGAGACAGATGATAGAAATAACGCTGTCCCCCAGGAATCAATAACAAGAAAACACAAACTGCTGAAATGTATTCGGGGTGAGAATTAATTTTTGGTACAATTTTAAAAAGGGTGCAGTGTTAGATAGCCAAGCATGCACATATACAGGCAACAGAAACAAAGTTGAAAGACAAACCAACAACTGCTCCTAATATCTTAAACTTATCAAGAAAAATTATCCCTTAATCATTTAGGTTTCAGGGAAATCAATTCAAGTTTAAGAAATCACTCTTTGCAATTTAACTGGCCAGAAACAAGCTTTGTATTGGTTTGAGTATGGGGTATAATAGACCTCAGCACCAGGTGGAAAACAGAAGTCAAAAAGTCTACAAGCAAACTGGATCCTTTTGTATAACTGAGGAGGAAACAGAGCAAGACTTTTCAAAAAGAAAACAAAATTCCAAATAAAGCCAAGACCTAGTTCCAACTGACCAGGTATTAATTTGAGGATTGCTGTAGTCAACAGTTATGACATCATTACCAAAACACAACAGGAAAAAAGAACTGAGAAAAGTAACTTCATACCAACCCTTTTGGTTTGGACTTTGATATCTGAGATCTCCCTACATATTTGCTCCTCAATTTCCCACTGACTATTGGGGTGTAATAGTATGATCCCATCAAAGTGATCGTCCCCTTATTTCTCACAGTTGCACGTGTAGAACTTCACTGGACCATCCCACAGGAGTATCTTAAGCACAGCCATAATTTTGTCCCTAATCAAAAATGCCATTCCCTATCCTCTGACTCCTCCTTTTCTAGTCTTCATATAGCCTCTATACCACAGTATATTCAACTGCCAGTCCTGTCCTTCCCTCAGCCGTGTTTCTATATCCCACTCCCACGTTCCCATCCATGCCAACTTCATCTGCCTTACCTGTCAGGCCGCTGGTCTATAATTTCTTACCTTCTGTCTCCCTCCCTTTTGAATAAGGCCATCATATTAACATTTTTCCAATCCACTGAATCCTTCCCTGAATCCAAGGAATTTTGGAATATTACAACCAATAGATCTGATATCTCTGCCATCATTTCATTTAAGACCTAGGATGTAAACTCTCTGTCCCTGGGGACCTGTCTACTTTCATTTCCCAAAAGTTTACACAGCACATTTTCCACAGAGATGATAGTCAGAATCATAGAAACAGGCCTTACAGATCAGCTAGTCTGTTACAATCAAACATCAAACTATACAAATCTCAGTTACGTGCACATTGTCCGTAGCCTATTATTTCCTGGCATTTCAAATGTTCATTCAGATGCTACCTAAATGCTGTAAGAGTACCTGCCTCCACCGCCATCTTATTGTATCTTCTACCATCCCGGGCAAAAGTTTTATTTCTTCATATCCCCTCTAAAGCAATTACGCCTCACCATAAATTATATGCCCTCTGGTTTTGGACACATCTGTCATGGGGATAAGACTGAGATGATCTATCCTGTAGATACTTCTCAATTTTGTTTTTTTTTGTAATAAACTGAATAATGAGGAAGTCTTTAAAGAATGGGATAGGGTAGTGGGCTCTCTGCTCCAGGAAGAGAGAAGTTAATTGAAAGACTTGTTACAGCTCTAGGAGGACAGATGGAAAAATAGAATGGGGAGGACTAACTTACTAGTACATGAGATTGACATAGGGAATGCTGTTCTGATAAAACAACACCCCTACAAGCTTAATCCTCTCAAAGCATCGCATGTTCAGAAGAAATAGAAGTGATCTTCCAAGAGGACATCATGGAACAGAATTAAAGTAAGTGGAGACCGCCAATTTAGAGGTTCTCAAACATGATGTGATACTCAATGATTCTGCATAAATTATTGGAAGGTCAACGCCATAACCAAATCTGACTCAAGGCTGGAGGACTGTGTAGAAAAAGTAGGACAAGCCACTTAAATCACAAAATTGGACTTTCTTTGCAGTTACTGGCAAGTATCTTCGCAGGAGAGAGCAAAAGTAATTTCTGCTTTTATAACCCCAAATGGGTTATATCAAGTTGAATTAAAGCCCTTTGGAATAAAAAAACACACACCAGCCACTTTTCAAAGACTTATAAACAGAGTATTTGCAGGATTGACTAATTGTGCCATCTATGTGGATGACTCACTGCTCTTTAGCCAATCGTGGAAAGATCACAGCATTTTGCAGAGCTCTTTGAAAGACTATGGGAAGCAAAGTTGGTCATGAACTTGGTGAAAACAGAGTTCACAAAGGTGGAAACAACGTTCTTACAGCACAACATTGAACATGGACGGGTGACACTGAGAAATGTGAAGACGCCATTGAGGAATTTCCAAGACCATCCTCAAAGAAAGAAGTGCTACAATTTTTAGGTTTGAGCGGATTCTATAGGAAATTTGTACCAAACTTTAATAGCTAGTGGCACCTTTGACCGATTTGTTAAGAGCACAAAATTCTGGTGGACACAGCAATGGCAGGAAGCATTTGAGAATTTAAAAGTTTTAACGACCACACCAGTTTTAGCCACGCCAAACTTCTTAATACCCTTTAACAATCACCATTGACACAAACCACGTTGGTGTTGAAGCTTTGCTGTTACAGGAGGATGATTGCAGAATTGAAAGGCCAGGTATTTAAAAATAAAACACCAGGAAAAGATACTTGACCATTAAGGAAGAGTTATTGAGTTTGGTATTGACCTTACAACATTTATGTTGCAAACAATGCATCAGAGGTGATTGTACATACCAATCACAATCCTTTCACATTTCTGGGAAAATTTAAGGACAAGAACACCAGATTGTTTCGTTGGAGTCTTACGTTACAAGCATTTAGATTACAAATAATACATATTGCAGGTCGTGAAAATATTATCATGGATGCTTAATTACGGGTTTAATAGAAAAATCTTCATATAAAATATGAATGTTAGTGTACAATGTTATGTATCTATAGAATTAGTAGGAAATGTGGAATGAGATTAATGAGCTATGGATCTAATAACATAGGAATTAAAGTTTTAAAAGAAAACAAAGCAATCTATTCATAATGATGGTTCATTAGTTTAAGAGGGGGGAGGTGTTGCTGGGTAGAGTACTCGTGGATTTGGAAGCAGAAAGTTAGAATGTGGTGTTTGTAAAATTCTAGGGAGGGAACGCACTGTGTAGTCCCTTTGAAAGATGATGCGATTTATTCTATGCTTCCAGATTTTTAAAAAAATGTCAGGAATTTGAAATTCTGCAAGTACAGAGGACACCCGAACTGAAACAATTGTATCAAAAGGCTGCACAGTTGGCAGGCCAAGCAGCAGTTTTGTTCTGATACCAAGTCAACAAATTTTGAATTTAGTCAATTAATTTGCACCAGGAATTTAGATACCAAAATCTAATTTGGTTTAAATCTGATGGTTTTAACAACATAGGAAGAAGTCTATTGCAAGAGATTTGTGTCATCAAGGGTATAAAAGAAAGGGCAGTTGGGCAAAGACAGGAGAACTAACAGCCATCTGCCATGAGTTAATAGCTCTCAAGAAGAAGAAGAAAAAAATCGCTGACGCCCACAGGCTTCTCTGAAGTCTTAGAAAAAGCACCATCTAAGAAAAATCAAAGGTATTGGTAGAACTAGTCAATATTCCTGACAGGACATTCGACGGAGACAGCACAGGACATTCCAGAAGACACTGAAACCAGGTGTAATTTTCTATGGAGATAACAAGGTGTAGAGCTGGGTGAACATAGCAGGCAAAGCAGCACAGGAGCAGGCAGGCTGACGTTTTGGAAGTGGGACTTGTACTTGTTATAATAGCATACTATTAGAACCTTGTTTTATTCAGGAATAGTTAGTAGTTGTAAGGGATTTATTCCATTTGTTAATACTTTAGTTCATTTGTTCACAGTTAGAATTAGACAAATAAACTGTCACTTGTTGATTGTAAAATGAGTGTTAGGGATTTGTTTTATTTAACCACCTGAAGTTGCTAAAAGGCGGGTTACTTTTCACACTCCTTTTACAAATTATTGGGTGAGGTGCTCCTCTTTGATTGTTTCGGCTTTAGTTCTCGGGGTGGGGGTCATTCTCCACTTTATGACAGTATACCTCAAATCTCAACATCCTCTGCACTAGGTAAAACAAGCATAACAGACTTTGCATCCAAAGCAACATCCTGGCAAATCTCTACACCCATTCACATTCCTCTGACAGTGTGCCGACCAGAACTGAACACAGCAATCCATTTGTAGCCTAACCAATGTTTTATAAAGTTGTAACAAGAATTCCTTGCCCTGGCTAATAAAAGCAGGCATCTAGTATGCCTTCTTCCCTACCAGGTCTACATGTGCTGACACTCAAGACTATGGACATGTATATCAAGGTCCCTTTGTTCCCCAGTACTCCCCAGGGACCTACCATTCTTTGCATAAACCTTTCCTTTATCAGACCTTTCAAAATGCATTACCTCACACTTAAGATTAAATTCTACCTGCCACTGCTCTGCCTAATTTACTAGCTGATCAAAATCAGACTGTGGCCTGAGACCATCCTCCTATCAACATTACGATTTTTTTGACAGTTTACTTATTATACCTTCTACATACACACCAAAGTCGTTAAATGTCCATTACAAACGGCAAGTATCCCAACACTGCATTGTTGGTCACAGGCTTCCAATAATAAAAACATCCCTCCATCATCACCCTTTGCCTCCGATTTGCAGACCAACGTTGAATACAATCTGCCAACTTACTTTGGATCCCATGGGCTCAACTTTTTGGGCCAGCTTTTCAAGTGTGACCTTGTCAAAGGCTTTACTGAAGTCCACATCAACATGAATATATTTAGTTACCTTTTCAACTAATTCAAATTAGTCCAACAGGATCATCTTCCAACAAATGTGTGCCGACTATCCCTGTTTAATTCTCGCTATTCCAAGTGTTAATTCATCCAGTCCTTCAGAATTTTCTTGAGTAATTTCCCTGACCATTGATGTCGTGCTAACTTGGTCTGTCATTACCTGGCCCATCCCCAGTACCCTTCTTGAATTAAGGAGCCACAACACTGATCTTCTAGATATTCAGCAGTCCACCTGCAGCCAGCAAAGTATTAACTATCTCCGCATGGGCCCCAGCAATCTCCTCCCTTGCCTTCCATAGCAGCCTGGAATACATCTCACCAGGTCCTGGGAATCTGTGCACCTTTAAGCCTGACAACACTAATCCTATCTCCACCTTATTAAGTGCATCCATCTCAACTAAAATCTCCAGCTATAATCTCTTTTCTCTTTGCGAATAAAAAAATTCTTTTATGGCTTTATCCAGCTTCTCTATCTCCATGCACAGATTACCCCTTTGGTCTCAAATAAGACATTCTTTCCCTCGTAATCCTCTTGCTCTTAATATACTGATAAAATGCCTGTGTGTTTTCCTTAAGCCTTTCTGCCAGAAATGTTCTATGGCCAGTCTTCTGCCCTCCTACTTTCTTTTATCAAATTCTCCTACACACCCTAATGGCCTCCCTGTTTTTAATACTCTGTACCTAATGCAAGAACGGGTTGCATCTAAACAGGAGGGGGCACCAACTGGCAAGGTTTGCTACTGCTATTCAGGAGGTTTAAATTGGTGTGGCAGAAACCAGAGCAGGTGGTCAACTAGTAAATGACACTTAGGCTTGTAAGACAAAACAGAAGAACAGTCCAGGATAGATCACTGAACACGGCAGGACTGGCAGTCCGAGATTTATTTGTTTTAATGTCAGTAGTAAAACAGATAAACACAATGAGGTCAGAGCTTGGATTAAGCCATATAAGCGTTGTAGCTATTACAGAGATTCAGTTGAGAGTGGGACAAGACTGGCAGCTTAACGTTCTGGGATTTAGATTTTTCAGGCGTCATAGAGGATATTAAGGAGGTGGGGGAGTTGCATTACTGATAAGGTGGAATATCATAACTGTACTGAGGGAGGAATCCTTGGAGGGTACATCCAGAGAGGATATATGGTTAGCGCTCAGGAACAAGAACAGTAGAATTACTAAGCGAGTTGTACTAAAAGCCTCCAAATAACCAGTGGGTAATAAGGCAACAGATGTGTGGACAGATTACGATAAAATAAAAACAGCTGTGTTGTGGTGGCCGATTTTAACGTTCCCTACAATAATTGGGACTTGCTTAGTGCCAGGAGCTTGGATGGGAGAATTCATTAAGTGTGTCCAGGACAGCTTTTGGAACAATATGTAGATAATCCAACCAGGAAATGGGCAATGCTAGACTGATATTGGGGAGTGAGCCCAGCTAGCTGATTGAAGTTTCAATGGGGGAGCATTTCAAGAACAGCAACCATAATTCTGTTAAGGCTAAAAGATGGATAAAGGCAAGAATAGTCTTTGGGTGAAAGTACTAAAGTGGGAGAAGGCTAACTGAAACAACAGTAGGCAGGAACTAGGCAATATAGATTGAGGGCAGCTGTTTGAGGGTTAATTGATGTCAGACATGTAGGAATCTTTGCTCTTTTAAAGGGCAAAGTCAGAAGTCATACGACACCAGGTTATAGTCCAATAGGTTTACTTGAAATCACAAGCTTTTGAAGCACTGCTCCTTCGTCAGGTGACCATAAGCTGCATTGCTGTGTGTGGGGAAGATCATGTCTTCAAATTTGATCGAGCCTTTTAAGGACATGACAAAGATGATTGGTGAGGTCGCTGCAGTCCATGTTATCTATAGTGGCTTTAGCAAAGCCTTTGACAAGGCTGCTGACGGCATGTTAACACAAAAGGTCACTCACACAGGATCCACAGTGGGCTGGTAAAATGGATAAAGATCTGGCTTAGTTTTATGAGTAAAAGGAACTGAGGACGGCGAGAGTACCTCCAGAGCATTCAGCAGGATGTAGATAGGTTAGAGGGATTAGCAGAAAAATGACAGGTGAAGTTTAATCTGGACAGATGTAGGGTGATGCATTTTGGAAGATCTGATGCAGGAGAGAAGTATATAGTAAATGGCAGAACCCTTAGTAGTATTAATATAGGGCATCTATATGTGCAGGTCCACAGCTCCCTGGAAGTGGTAACACAAGTGGACATGATGGTCAAGGCAGCACATTGTGCTTGCCTTAATCAGTCAGGCATAGAGCGTAAAAAATGGCAACGTTGCAGTTCTTTAGAACTTTAGGCCACTTTTGGAATATCGTGTACAGTTCTTGGTCACCACACTATCAGGAGGTTGCGGAGGCTTCGTACAGGATACAGAAACAGCTTACCAGAATGCTAGATAATGAAATGTGAGGCTGGATGAACACAGCAGGCCCAGCAGCATCTCAGGAGCACAAAAACTGACGTTTCGGGCCTAGACCCTTCATCAGAGAGCTCTCTGATGAAGGGTCTAGGCCCAAAACGTCAGCTTTTGTGCTCCTGAGATGCTGCTGGGCCTGCTGTGTTCATCCAGACTCACATTTCATTATCTTGGATTCTCCAGCATCTGCAGTTCCCATTATCACTTACCAGAATGCTACCTGGTTTGGGGGATACTAGCTACGAGGAGAGATTGGACAAATTTGTTTTGTTTTCACTTAAAGGAAAGATATGGAGCGTCCTGATAGATGTTTACAAATTATGAAAGGTTGAGCAGAATGGATAGTTGTGAGTCTTTTCCATAGAATCCCCACAGTGTGAAAGCAGGCCATTCAACCAATCAATTGCACATTGACCCTCTGAAAAGCATCCCATCCAGCTCCACTCCAAAACTATTCTATCCCTGCATTTTGCCACCCTGGACACAATGGCCAACTTGGCATGGCTAATCCACCTAACCTGCACATCTTCGGAACGTGGGAGGAAACCCACACAGATACAGGGTAAATGCGTTAACTCCAAACAGATTGCCAGCTGAGGCTGGAATCGAAACCAGGTCCCACTCCCTGTGCCACCTCCAATCACATCTGAATCCGCTACACATTGGAATGTTAAACTGCCAATCATACCCTTCCTTCAGCTATGTCTCGGGTGATTATAACAATATTATACAGACTTGAACTGATCAATGATTAAGTTTATCCACCTCGTCATCCACAGTCCTTGCACGATAATTGATACAATTTAGCTTTCTAGCTCTCTCAAGGGCTTTAATATGCCCATATCTTGTCTGCCTGATCTATCGTAATTCCTTTCAAATCTGACTGAACCTAGCAAAGATATTGGAGCCATTTTGATTCAGGTGCAACACATCAAGTCTGCAGATTCCACTTACGCAAGAAACTGCCCCAGTGAACAAAAAAATATAAATCCCTTCTTCCTACACCACCCCTTTTGCAACATGTTCATAGGGTCTGTTTCATGCTGTATGGCTCTTCGGTCCAACTTGTCCATGCTGACGAAGTCTCCAAAACTAAACTACACCCACTTGCTGCATTTGGTCCACATCCCTCTAAACTTTTCCTATTCATGTACCTGTCCAAATGTCTTAACTGCTGTAACTGTATGTGCATCTAGCGCTTCTTCTGGCAGTTCATTCCATATATAAATCACCCTCTGCATGAAAAGGTTGCCTTTTAAATCTTTCTCCCCTCACCTTAATGATGCCATATAGTTTCGAACACTCACTCTAGGGAAAAATCTTTGCTACTCACATTATCTGTACCCCTCATGATTTTATAAATCTTTACAAGGTCACCTCTCAACCACTTATGCTCCAGGACCAGAGGACACAGTTTAAAAATAAGGGGTAGGTCATTTAGAACAGAGTTGAGGAAAAACTTCTTCACCCAGAGAGTGGTGGATATATGGAATGCTCTGCCCCAGAAGGCAGTGGAGGCCAACTCTCTGGACACTTTCAAGAGAGAGATAGACAGAGCTCTTAAAGATAGTGGAATCAAGGGTTATGGGGATAAGGCAGGAACAGGATACTGATTGTGGATGATCAGCCACGATCATAATGAATGGTGGAGCTGGCTCGAAGGGCCGAATGGTCTACTCCAGCACCTATTGTCTATTGAAAGAAACCCCAGCCTCCCCTTATTCCTTATACCTTCCAGTTCCAGCATCATCCTGGTCAATTTTCTGAACCCTCTCCAATTTTATAATATCCTTCCTATAGTAGGGTGATCAGAACTGTACACAGACTCCACTGACCAACCTTCCTATTTCACCATCAGTCACTGTGCCACTGGAAGTAACTGGAGATTGCAACATTATTAAGCCCTCCAGTTCTTCTGTTCCTATAAACTCTGTATTACTGGTTACTAGTGGGATTGTACTAATGCCCTCCACCCAAAAAATACAAACCAGGTTTTGGCTTCAGCGGCTCTGCCACTAACTCTGCAGTCTCATCCCCAAGGGATCAACATTTACTTTAGCTACTCTCTCCCCCTTCATATATTTATTAGCTTTTGCTATCCACTTCATTATTTTGCATTTTTTCTATCATAATTTATCTTGCTCATTTTATTTTGGCACCCTTTGTTACTATTTCTTTGTTCCAGTCCACTGGAAGCTTTTACATCGATTGCAATAGGTTCTAGAGGTATCTTGTTAACCATGCTGCTGATACTCTCTGTAGGGATACCTTTACTACTGGAGTTGGCCTGCTTCAAATCAACCTGTTGTCTGTAATTTGAGGTTCATTACTTTTAAAGATCTAAAGACCAGCCATTCATATGAAGTTGAAGAACAAGTACAAGGCACTCACCTTGATATTTGGCATATACTTGGAGAACCTCTCATATTCTTTACTGATTTGGAAAGCCAGCTCTCTTGTGTGACACATTACAAGAACAGACACCTGATTTAAAAAGTGAGAAGGGTACATGAGAGATGTGCAGCTACAATGAATTTTCTGGTTGATACTTCAAGCACCTGAGCTCAAAACAGTCAGAGGAACTTGAGAGCAAAGGGATGGGCATGTCACGCCAACATTGCAGCAATCCACATACATCTCCAGTGGAATTGAGAGAAACAAAACCACTAGCTGAACATTACCACACTGGCAGTGTAATATTCATAATATTCCATAAATAAAAGAGAGGCCCTGCTCAAAAATCAAAAAACCACTTATCGTCTTGCATTTAGCACATCTGGGGAGATAGTTTGTTTTTATTGAATTAACAAGCCAGAGGCCCAGGTTACTACTCTGGAGACAGATTCAAACCCTACCACGGTAACTGCTGAAATTTAAATTCAAAAACTGAAAGCTAGTCCCAGTATTGATGACCAGGACTTATCAATTGCTGTTCAAAGCACACATGGTCAAGAAAAATTTGCTTCCCAATCCAGTCTTACTTACATGCAATTCCAAACCCGTAGCAATGCTTCTGCCTCTTAACTATCCTTTGAACTGGCTGATTAAGCCATTCAGTTCAAGGACAATTCAGGACAGGCAAGTAATGCTGGCCTTGCAAGGGATGACCAGATTTCACAAGGCCAAAGCCAAAAAACACAACATGAATTGAAACTTACTGTGTTGATTCATGTCAGGCAAGAATAATTTGTGCAGTGAAAGCACTTTGCATAGAACATATCCTGTTAAATTTCCAGTGGATGAAGTGGGTTCAGGGCTATTGGAGTTTCCATTGAATTTAGCGAAGATTTGTTTTGACAGCCTCAATTTCAACATAAACAGCTAAAATCACGACCAGTAGGTGATTCAATTGTGATTTATGTGACCGTTTTGTTACAGTATTACTACTACACTATTACATGACGAATCTATCGTGGCAGTGCAGTCTCATCTGATAAGATTACCTGTCCGTCAACAGCTTCCAACTGCTGCAGTGTAGCAAGAACAAATACAGCAGTCTTTCCCATTCCAGATTTGGCCTGACAAAGGATATCCATCCCGAGAATGGCCTGAGGAATACACTCATGTTGCACTGTAGAGAGAGTAGGAATACAGTTATATACCAGAACACACACTGAGGCTAGAGTAGCAAGTTCTCTAAACACCCAGACAGCAAGCTATACTAGATCCGGTAGTCCTGACGGCAGTGATCATACGATGACTGATTTTTGCATTCATTTGAAGGAGAACTGTGCACCCAAGGCAAGTGTTCTAAACTTAAACAAAGAAAATTATGAGAACATGAGGACAGACCTGGCTAAGGTGATCTTGGGAAGCAGCTTAAAGAATAGATCAGTAGAGATAGAGTGACAGACGCATATGGATATATTTCAGACTGTTCAGAATAATACCCAATCCAGTAAGAAAGAAACCAAAGGAAGCATGCAACATTTGGGGTTAAGGAAATTAAAAATTGTATTAAATGGAAATAAAAAAGCATATAATGATTAACAGCAGATCTGAATATTAGACAAGATTAAGAGGGAGATATTAGAGAAGACTAGCAAAAATTTTCACCAGTAATAGGAGCTGCTACAGGTATTTAAAAAAATATACACAGCATTGTTCCTTGTGTGTCAGGGGAATGAAAGGAAAATGCCATTTCGTCATTTTCTCTACACTATCGAGAACCTAAATAAATTAAATAATCATGAATCAGAATGCCAAAGGAACAAGGACCTTCAAACAATTAAAACCACCAGGGAAAGGGTACTAAGAAAATTATTGTAAATAAAACATGACAAAGTCCCTGGTGAATTTCATCCAAGTGTTTAAAAGTTTTAACTGCTGAGGTAACAGATGCATTTGATTTCATTTCCCAAGATTTCTTAGATTATATAAAAGGTCCCATCAGATTGAATTCCTTTACTCAATAAAAGACAGAGACAGAAAGCAGGAAATAATAGCTACATTAGCTTCGCATCTATCAAAGGGAAAATGTTGGAAGAATGTAAAAAATCAAGGTCAGTTCAGGGCACTCAAAATTGTAAGGGAAACAAGCATACTCAATAATGTTGTGTGAATGAGAAATCACATCTGACCAATTTATTGGAAATAATAAACAACGAGGACAAAAGGAAAGCATAGGCTGTGCTGTACTTAGATTTTCACAAGATATATAAAGGACAGAGAAATACACAGGAATAGGCCATATGACTCTCCAAGCCTATGCCGACCATCATGCCCTAAGTAAACTAAAAAAACAAATCTTCCACTCTAATTTGGCGCCTATCCTCCGATTCCCCCTCTATTCATATATCATCCAGATACCCCTTAAATGTCAATGTGCCTGTTTCCACCACTACTTCTGGCAGCATGTTCCAGTCTCCTGCATGAAAAATGCCCCTTGCACATCTCCCTAAAACTTTGCCCCCTTGTCATTGAAGCTTCAACCCTGGGTAAAAGCTTTTGATTATCCAATATATCCACACATCTCAACTTTGTAGACCTCTATCAGGCCTCCCATCTTTCCAGTGAAAACAATCCTGGTCCTTTTGACCTTTTCTCCTAGCCAATGCCCTAGAGTGGGCAACATCCCAGTAAACCTTCTCTGCACTCTCCCCTAAGCGTCCACATCCTTCTGGAGGCATGGCAACCAAGACTACTCACAATACTCCAAATGTAGCCTAACAATGATTTTACATCGGTGCAACGTGGCTTGCCATCTGTTGTACTCTATGCCCCAGTGAATGGAGGCCTTTTTAATCACCTTGGCAACCAGTGTCACCACTTTCAGGGAACTGTGGACCTGCACATCCAGATCTGTCTGTATGTTAATGTTTCTAAGGGTTCTGCTGTTTACAGTATAATTTAGACCTAAATTTAATCCTCCAAAATGCACGATCTTGAATTTATCTGGATTAAACGCCATCTGCCATTTCTGTGCCCAAGTCACCAACCTATCCAAATCTTGTTATACCCTTTCACAATCATCAGCACTGTCGGCAACTCCAATCTACATGTCCCCTGCAAGCTTACTATACAAAATGCCAACAAGATAGCGCTACAAAAATTTTACATATTTATAGTGCACAGAGCACATTGGGATGTGAGGACTAATTAGTTGAAACAAAGCAGAAAATGGGTATCAACGGATGTTTTCACACTGGCATAGAACTAGAGGAGTACTATGGAAAGAAAATAAAAAATACTGGATTTTTCTGGATCACAGCAGGTCAGGCAGCATCAATGGAGAGAGGTCCAGCTAACGTTAAGTCTAGATGACTCTTCAGAGTTAAAGTGAAGTGTGGAGGGGGAAGCATTTATGCAATAATTGCGGGGGTGGTGGGGGGGCTTGGTTGGAGTGCTGGGAGAGAAATGATGGAGATAGATCAGCTTAAGTGATCAGAAAAAGTGAAAAAGACAGAATAAAGGTACATCTATTTGCAGACTGGAAAGAACACAGTCCCACTGGGGTGGGGAAGGTGACAGAAGGTAATAAAGAACGTAACAAGCAAAGCTAAATGAAATGCAATGATTGTGTTCATAATTTGAAGGTGTTCAACTCAATATTCAGCCCAGAAGGTTGTAAACTGCCTGATTTCGAGCTAACACGTGGCTCCTCCAATTTGCACTGTGATTCGTTGGAACATTGCAACATGCCAAGGACAGACAACTGGGCACGTGAGCAAGACATTGTGTATTGCTTGGGGACCTTGATGACTGAAAGAAAGAGAAAGTCTTTCGTTAAGGTGATAGATGGGATGATGGATGAAGTGAAACTGGGGAATGGCACAGCTTTCAGAGTAGGTGAGTTGACATTGCTGTAGAGTAGTATACCGTGCAGATTAGTGCTGATTTACGATGCATATAAACTTGGACAAAGGGGCTTAATGCAACATTACAATATTTTCTAATATCTTTGTGTCTTTAGCAAAGTACATGCCAAGAGCACGATTCTGCAAACGGATGTAGATAAGGAAAAAATATTTCAAACGGGGTCGTGAGTCTTTGGAAATCTCTTCCCCAAGGAATGGAGGGCAATGTCACTGAACACTTGCAAGGTGGTATGAGCAAAATTTTTGGCCAACAAAGGACTGAAACAGAGGTTATCACGGTAGGTGGAGTTGAGTCTATGAGATCATCCATGATCTTATTAAATGGAGGAGTAAATTGGAGGAACCAAATGGCTTCCTCCCATTCCCAATGCACATGTCTGTAGGTACCATGTCAATCTGTGATGGACTGGCCATTTACCTCTACCCTATCCAGAAATAAAAACACTGGAAATCAAAACATTCAATCCCACTGCGGCCAAACAATTACACTGATAAATCCGAGAGGAAAGTACAGGAGTAAAACAGGCTACTAGACCAAAATGCTCTATGCTAACGTTTCTGTCCCACAAGAGTACTCCAAAACCAGTTTGCCTAAACTCAACTACATACCATTCCAAATCCAATTTCACAGGCAATTCCAACACCTACGGGTCTAAAATTCTTACAAGTTCCAGTGCACAGATCCTGACTGTGCTGCTCCAATGATTTGAGAGTATTTGGGCCATTATTGGTCAAGATCATTTTGTTTCTGGGATCGCCAGAGCATGCTAACCCATTTTTGTTCCATCAGGTAGTAATGGTGCACATGAACAAGAACAAGCCATTTGACCCCTCGAGTCTGCTCCACCATTCGATAAGATTATGTTCCACCGCCATCATTGAGTCCATCAATAGTCAAGAATCTATCTGCCTCTGGCCGAGAATTAGTTGACGACCCGGTCAACTGCACCACAATCCCAAAGGTTAGAAGTGAAAGCATCAGTCATGAAGGGTATCAATCACAAGCCTACAGGAAAAGTAAAGACTCAAGATGTAACATATCAGAAAAAGTAAAGGGCTCAGGTTGAAATATTACCTTCTGAAGGGTGCTCAAAGCCACAATCCACAATGGCTCGCAGCAGCTCTGGTTTGAGCAGAAAATCTCTGAAGCCAGAGCTGTGAATGGAGACATAGGAACCCTTCACATCTTTCTTAGTCTGAGCTGCTGCTGGCTCTGCTGCAGTCTGGTTTTCATCATCCTCTTCATAATCTAAGAGCTCATTCTCAACATCATTCTCTGCCATCTTGTCTGTTGGAAACAAACAACAGATATCACAGGGTTCAAAGAAGCTGATTCAACTATTTTGCCCCACCCTATCAAAGTTAATTTCCGTCCCCTAATATGTGTACTTTCTGCAGTGAAAATGTCCGTGTAAAGGTAGCTGTTAGAAAGGCAAGGAATGGAGCAGATAGAACTGCCTCAGGTCTCCATCGTTCTAAACTTATTAGCACCCCAGAGTGCTGCTCCCTAGGGCTAACATGCTTTGTCTAAGCTTGTCTTAGGCATTCTATGCCCGATCTGCTGGGTTATCCTCTTTGCCCCTCCCAACCATATTTCAGTCAACAACTCTTAGCCCCAGCCTCACTCCAGTTCTACTCCCTTGACTAATCCCCAACAGACTGACACTACCTACTCTCCAGTGGTTCTTTTGTCCGCTCTTATACCTCAAAACGAAACAAAAAACTGAGGTAGCTTGCTCACCGAGCTCGCTTGTTATCATACAGACATTTCACACCATGCTAGGTAACATCATCAGTGCAGCCTCCAATGAAGCAATATTCTGTACAGTATTTATAGGATTGGATCTGTTAAGTTGGGTTATCTCATATCTGGTTTGCATATGGCACCTAATTCCACGTTTGTTGATTGCATTACGGGTCGAAAACCAGGCCTCTAGGAATTTCCATGTGTGTCTGTGGAGGCCACACTGACGTTAACACCTAGAATGGCAATGAAATGTCTACACGATAACCAGCAAGCAAGCCAAAAATCTCATCCACAACCTGAGCTACGAAGTTTCAAAAGAACCTTAAACAAAAAACTGTGGATAGAGATCTGAAACAAATACAGAATGTCCTAGAGAAATTCAGGCCTGGCAACATCTGTGGAGAGATAAACAGAGTTAACACTTCAAGTTCAGAAACACTTCACATAGAGAACTGATTCTCTCTCCACCGATACCGCCAGTTTCTCTCTCATACACCTATATATCCCTTCCACACATTCTTTGCTGTTGCATTGCTAACCTGCATCTCACACTGCTCCTCACCAGGTTCTCTCTCTCTCCCCCCTACATCCCAGCTAGTCCACTTCTCCCCAATCTTAGCATACCCCCCCAACCCATGACCTGTTCTTTGGATACCCTTATTTTTCTCCTTCACCCCAATTCCACATTTTCTGCAGTATTTATCAGCAGGCTCCAACCCCTGATATTCCCTTTTCCTGCTTAATTACACCCTCTTCAGACTCCTTCCTTATCCCACCCCCACCCGAAAAATACTCTCCCTCCCACCCCCCACCCCAGGGGACTCCATATCTACCTTTCCAGGAGCCACATTACCTCTGACAGCTTTTCGCTCGTCCCCCTTCTTGCTCTCTCTGAACTCTCCCATCCCATCACGAATGCTTTAGGCCATTACCACCTCCTCCCTCCTTTCTATCCCTTCCGCCCGAGGTCCCTCCTTTCTGTAAACGGCCCGAGCAATTAGAGCACTGAGACTCGCTCGGGGAAGAGGATATTAGCCCCAGCCTTCCTTCCTTCCTTCCTCCCTCCCTCCCTCCCCACCCCGGTGTTTTCCACTCTATCTCATTCTTCCCGGCCTAGGCGGCCACCGGATCCCACCTGCCGGCTCCACTCCCGCTCCTTCGCCAAATGGCTGCTCCGTCCTGCACGCTGTGCGCGGGTCGGACACCTAACGGAAGTCCCGCCCTTGGCCTCACGCTGATTGGTCCCTCAATCTGTCCGTCAAGCGGCCACCGACATAATACACGCTGCTTGGCTACCTACCAGAAGGCGGTCTGACGCACGTCGCGCAATCCCACCCCCCAACGCCTGCATTGGCTGAGGTAAGCGCCCATCACTGTAGGGGGGCGGGACTAGCGCTGGCTCTTCGGCCAACTTCCGTGAACAATTTGCAGCCGAGGGTTTCATTCAGGCCCGTGGGCCTTGGGTCGGGACAACGGCAACGAGGAATGGCGGGGGCGGGACGAGACAATGAGAGACCGGTCCGGGTCCGAGAAAGGCAGCCAAAGAGGGCATTGGTGGAAGGGGGTCAATGTGTTAGAAGGTTAACAGGGAGGGCGATAAGGGAAGGGGCATTGGGAACAATGAGGGGCAATGAGAGCGCGGGCAGTGGGATAGGACAGCATCAGCGTAACGGGGCTGGGGCAGCAATAAGTAACGAATATAAAGCAGAGTTAGGGTGGGGGTGATAATAGGGGAGGGTGCGGTTCGAACAGAAGGGCAAGAGATGGTGAAACATTGGAAGGGTCGAATGGGCTAACAGGGGTTTGGATCAGGACAACTGAGAAAGCAGGCAAGTACAGTTGGTGATGCGGGATGGGGTACTGGATGGCAGGAGGAGGTGGGTAAATGGGGGCAACAACAGGTCATTTGGGTTTTGGAGTAGATCTGTAGCTCGGGTTGTGGGTGTTGATGTTGGTTGGCTCGCTGAGCTGGTTTGTTCCGCAGACCTTTCACTACCACGCTGGTAACATCCTCCCTGCAGCAAAGGATGTACTGAGGATGTTACCAAGCACGGAAACGAAACGTCTGCGGAACAACAAACCAGCTTGGTGAGCCAACCAACCTCAACAGGGATAACAAGGTGTAGCACTGGATGAACACAGCAGGCTAAGCAGCATCAGAGGAGCAGGAAGGCTAACGTTTTGGAAGTGGGACTTCAGAAGAAGGATCTAGGTCCGAAACGTCAGCCTTCCTGTTCCTCTGATGCTGCTTGGCGTGCTGTGTTCATCCAGCTCTACACCTTGTTATCTTACAAAGGCCAGTTGGCTGTACATTTCTTAGAGTATTATACAGGATGTAATTTACAGAGCATTTAGAAATCATAATATGATCAAGCAAAGTCAGCATGGCTTCATGAAGGCAAAATCGTGCCTGATAAATTTACTAGAATTCTTGGAGGAGGCAGCAAGCAGAATAAATAAAGAGGAAGCAGTGGATGTAATATATTTGCATGTTTAGATTGCACTGTTCGATCAGGTGCAATGTGTTGGAGTTGTACGGCATGCAGACAGGCTCTTTAGGCCACCATGTCTGCTGACCAACAAAGTTCATTACCTGCATTTGATCAATAACCTATTCTGCCCTGGCATTTTAAGTGCTTATCTAGCTACTTCTTTCATGTTGTGAGAGCACCTGCATCCACCATTGTCTCAGGCAGCACATCCCACACTGAGCGAAAAATGTTTTTCTCACGTCTCCTCTAAATCACTTATGCCTCACAGTAAATTAACGCCCTCTGGCTTTATACTCATCTGCCGTGGAGAAAATGTTGTCACAATTTACTCTGTCTATGCATTTCATAATTTTGTACACTTCAGTGAGATCACTCCTCAGCTTCCTCTGCTCCAAAGAAAACAAACTCAGTTTGTCCAACCTCTTCTCATAACAGAAATGCTTCATTGCACACTCTCCAGTACAAATACGTGCTTTCCAAAGACAAAGCTTCATACAGTATTCCATCTGTGATCTAATCAAAATTGTATTAAGTTGTAACAAGACTTCCTTTCTCCTTTATTTTATGCCTTCAAGCCTCTTCACCACTCTGTCCACCTCAACTGACACATTCAAGGACCTCTGGAGTTATACACCAAAGACTTACCATTCACATGCCAAAATACCGTGCACTTGTTAGGATTAAATTCCACCAGCCATTGCTTTGTTCAGCTTACCAACTGATCAATATTAGGCTGCAGGCTGAGACCATCTCCTCACTATCAACGACAATACCACAAATTTGCTCCTATGATTTTCCTGTCATCTGCAAACTTACTGCTTGTACTTTCTGCATGCACACTCAAGTCATTAATGTACATCACAAACAGCGAGTGTCCGAACTGGCCTTCCAAGCGAGACCTTGTCAAAGACCTCACTGAAGTTCATAGACAATGGGAACTGCAGATGCTGGAGAATCCAAGATAACAAAGTGTGGGGCTGGATGGACACAGCAGGCTGCTTGGCCCCACACTTTGTTATTACCGAAGTTCATGTAAACTACAGCAACAACACTACCCTCATCAATATATTTAGTCATGTTTTTAAAACACTCAATTAAGTTTGTCAGACAGGATCTCCCCTTTTCAAATCCATGCTGATTATCCCTGATCAATCCATGCCTTTCCAAGAGTTGGGTAATCCTGTCCCTCAGAATGTTTTCCAGACCATTAATGTCAGGCTTGCTAGTCTGCCATTACCTCGTTTGTTCCCGCTGTCCTTCTTGCAAAAGAGAATCACATTAATAATCTTTCAATCATAGATTATAGAATCCCTACAGTGTGGACACAGGCCCTTCAGCCAACAACACCCACACCAACCCTCAGCCTATTCCACCCAGACCCATCTCCCTATAACCCACCTGAACTACACATCCCTGAATATTAGGGGCAATTTAGGATGACCAATCCACCTAACCTGTACTCCTTTGGTCTGTGGGAGGAAACGGGAGCAAACCCATGCAGACACTGGGAGAATGTGCAAACTCCACACGGACATTTGCTCGAGGGTAGAATCAAACCCAGGTTCCCGGCACTGTGAGGCAGCAGTGCTAACCACCGAGTGACCATGTCACCCAAATGCCGCAATCATCTGAGTGACCATGTGGAAGGCTAGTTCAGAAGGTAAGAGCCCATAGGATGCAAGGCAAGTTGGCAAACTGCATCCTAAATTGGCTTGCAAATGGGAGGCAAAGAGCTGGTGGAGCTCATTGGAAGCCAGTGAGCGCTGGAAAATAACCTGTGGTCAGTGAAGTATTAAATATTTCCACCAGGGCCCCAGAAATCTCCTTCCTTGCCTTTCATAGCAACCTGGGATACAACTCATCAGGTCCTGGGGATTTATGACCTTTATGTCTGCTAAAACATCTAGTTAGGCTCCTTAATAAAATAAGTCCACATTGTTGGAAGTGCATATTAGTATGAGTAGAGAAGTGGCTGACTAAAAGAAGACAGAGAGATGGGCTAAGGGGAATGTTTCAAGATGGCAACTGTAACTAGTGGAGTGCCATAGGGATTAGTGCTTTAATTCTTTCCAAGATATATAAAAACATGAATGCGTGAAGTGAACATAGCCAATTTTGCTAATGATATAAAAATAGGAGAGAAGGTAAATGGTGAGATTGACACAGAGTCCACAGGAAAATATAGACAGGTTCAGCAAGTGGTAATAATCTTGGCAGATGAAATATTATATGGGAAGATGTGAAATTATGCATTTTCATGGGACAATAGAGGTTCTGATTGTTATTTAAATGGAGAAAGATTGCACAGAGCTAAGCACAGAGAGTTTTGGGAGCCCTGATGCAAAAAACTGGTGCACAGGTTTAGCAGGTAATATGGAAGGCAAATGGAATGTTGAACTTTAGCTCAAAGTAGTATAAAAACAGGGAATTCTTGCCAAAACTATGAAAAGCACAAGTTATACAACACCTAAAATACTGTGAACAGTTTTGGTCCCTTCACTGAAAGAAAGACATGCTGGTGCTGGGGTAGTCCAGAGAGTGTGTGCGAGGTTTCTCCCAAGTATAGAGGGTCTATCACATGATTTGAGCTTGAGTAAGTTGTGGCTGTACTTCAAGTTTAGAAGAAAGGGAAGTAACCTTATTGAAGCATACAAGATTCTTAGGTGACTCAATGGGGTAGATACAGAAAGGTTGCTTTCCCTTAACAAAGAGCCCAGGACCAGAAGGAATAATTTCATAATGAGGAATTGCCGATTTAAGGCAGTGATGAAGAAGAATTTCCTCGGTCAAAGAGTAGTGATTCTATAGAATTCTTTACCACAGAGGGCTGTAGAATTTGGGTTGTTACGAATATTCAAGGCTGACATGGATAGTATTTTAATCAGTAAGTAAATCAAGGGTTATGGGGAAAAGGGAGAAAATGAAGTTGAAGATTATCTGAGATAGTAGGAACTGCCGATGCTGGAGAATCTTCAATAACAAGGTGTAGAGCTAGATGAACACAGCAGGCCAAGCAGCATCAGAGGAGCAGGTAGGCTGACATTTTGGGCCTAGACCCTTTTTCAGAAAATGTTTTCAGAAGAAGGATCTAGGCCCAAAACGTCAGCCTTCCTGCTCCTCTGATACTGCTTGGCCTGCTGTGTTCATCCAGCTCTACACCTTGTTATTGAAGATTATCCGGTCTGGCAGCATCTGTGAAGGAACAAACAGAGTTAATGTTTCGGGTCCAGTGGTTCTTCCTCAGGACTTTACAAGTAACTTTATTTTTGTTCCTGATTTACAGCATCCATAGTTCTTTTGTTTTTCTTTTGAGGATGATCAGATCTGCCTAGACCTAATTTAATGATGGAGCAGGCTCAATGGGCTGAATGGTTTACTTTTGCTCCACATCTCATAGTCAATGTAACCTCAAGAAACAGCACCTCAATCTTTCCTGTAGGCACTTGATCTCTTTTCTGGGTTGAATGTCAAGTTCAGTAAACTTTGCATGATCAGGAAGGAGAGATCACCTTGAGTGAGGCACAGCATGGGAATTTAATACAAAGTGGAAGAGGTGCTTCGTCCTTTCTTGACTCATAGTTTGTAAGGTCTTTTTAACAGGATAATTTAAAACCCAGGATTGGAGGCCCAGCAAAAAACAAAGTACGATATGACAGGAAAATATTAAATTCACTGGTTGTTAATAGTTGCTGATTTGACATTCTATTATCAATTGCTTTCAGATTAAAGGCAATTAAAAGAAATGTTTTATAGATTAAGAACTAAAAGCCCAGTAGGAAATTTTTAAAAATGAGAACTAAGGTTAAAAAAAGTAAATAAAAAGAAATGTGTTATAGGTTAAAAACTAAACGCAAAAGGAAATTTAAAAAAATCAGAACTAAGTAAATAAAACAGAGATGCAGGGTCAGGGGATGTGCTGTACCTGTATGATGTGGGAGCTGGTGGACCCCATTGTGGTTCATAGCGACCACATCTACAGCAACTGTTTGTTGCTTGAGGAACTCTGGCTCAGAGTTGATAGGGTAGGAGAGAGTACCTGGACACTGGGCTTCAGGAGGCAGTCACACCCCTTAGATTAGTTATCTCAAATTCAGTCAGTGGTCAGGGACAGGGCGATGTGGCTATGAGTGAGGCAGAAGATATTGCTGCAGAAGCCTCAGTCTTTCAGCTTGTCTACCAGGTTTAAGATTCTTGCTGCCTGTGGGAAAGAAAATGGGAACCGCAGGGAGGATAAATAGACTGATCATGGTCCAGAGAGTTACTCAACAGAGGAGAGAAAGGAGAAATTTCATTGTAGTCGGGGATGGTATAGTCAGGAGAATAGACACTGAACAGGATCAAGAGCCCTGAAGGCTGTTTTGCTTGCTTGGTGCCCGGATTCTAAAACATACTCTCATCTATCAGAGCAAGCCAGGCAGCAGCTGTGGAGAGAAAGCAAGCTAATATTTTGAGTCTAAATGAGGCTTCAAAAGCGGTCTGATGAAGGGTCATTGGGACGTGAAAAGTTATATAACAAAGTGTGGGATGCTGAAGGGCCTAGGCACGAAACGTCAGCTTTTGTGCTCCTGAGATGCTGCTTGGCCTGCTGTGTTCATCCAGCTCCAAACTTTGTTATCGTGGATTCTCCAGGATCTGCAGTTCCCATTATCTCTTGAAAAGTTATATGCTTTCTTTCAATGGATACTGCCTGATCAGCTGTGATCTTCGGCATTTTTTGTTTTCAGTAAAGATTCCAGTATCTGTAGTAATTTGCTCCTACCCTCATCTATCCTTTATCAGTCCAAAATAAATAACCTCAGACATACTTATATTAAAAAATCTATGTGCCACAGCTTTACTCATTTACCTAATCTATCAACACCCTGTTGCAATTTTCTGCAGTCATCAGCACTGTCAACAATGCTGCTCAATCTCGTGTCATCAGAAAATTTGGACATTTGACTTTTTATGCCATTATCCAAGTCATTAATGAATATTGTTAATAATTAAGGCCTCAATATAGATCCCTATGGGACACCATGAGTCACGTCCTTCCAGTTTGAGTACTTACCCATTATGCCAACTCTCTGTTTCCTGCCACTCAACCAATTTCCTATCTATGTCAGTAATTTGCCCTCATGTCAGTGGGCTTCCACCTTAACTCTCCAGAGTGTGATTTCATCAAAAGCCTTCTGGTAGTCTGTATAAACAACTTCCATCAACTTACCTCTGTCCAGAGCCTTTGTCACTTCTTCAAAACCTCTACTAGATTTGTCAGGCATGACATACCCTTCCTGAATCCATGCTGATGCTCTCTGATTAACTGATAATTTTCAAGGTGATCAGTTACCCTATTCTTGATTATAAAATTTCCCCATCACAGTTGAGAGACTAATTGCTCTATAATTCCCTGGTTTCCCCCTGTCTTTCTCCTTGAAGACCAGAGTGACATGAGCAAATTTCAAGTCCAGTGATACAACTTCTGAATCCAAGGAACTCAGAAAGGCTAAGGCATCAGCAATGTGCTCTCCTGCTTCCTTTAGCACCTGTGGATGGAAACCATCAGGTCCTGGGGCTTTGTCTCACTCTTAATTCCATTAATTACCCCAATATTGATAATTTACTTAAACTAAATACATTTAGACAGTGCCTTGATCCTCTGTTAATTCCTTTGGGACATCTGGCAAGCTATCTTCCTTTCCTGCTGTGAATACTGAAGCAAAATAATTGTTCAGCATGTCTGCCATTTCATTCACAATTTCCCTACTTTCAGCCTTCAATAGGTCAGTTTTTGCTTTAAGTAAGTATGAAATCACTTCTTGTTGTCTTCTTGTCCCTTGTAATTTTACTTTCATAATCCTTTTTAGCCGCTATCCTAAGCTGTTTTGTGGCCCTTTTTTGGTCTTTGTATTTGTCCCATTCTCTGGGATCTGTAATGTTGTTTGCATTTTTATAGCCCCTTTCTTTAAATTTTATGCCGTCCTTTACCTCCCCAGGTGTCCCTGTCTATTTTTAGTTAGGTGGCTCGTTTCCTTCCCACGGGTACAAACTGCTTTTGAATAGCATTAGATGTTTCTTTAAACACCTTCCACTGTTCGTGGAGTGATTGTATTGAGATCAGCAGCCTGACTGGGGCTGTTAATCTGGTCAAATCAGGGAACCCAGGCTGACAAATAAAAAGTAAAGTGTCAGAGGTTCTGGCATTCTGAGAGCTGACTCTGAAGAGGCAATACTAGATTCAAGACTCTTCTTGCGTAAATAAAGGGTGACTTGGTGATGGCATCCTTGCCTCTGTCAAGTTATTTTGGTGGTGACAAGAGTAAAACACATTCCTGAAGAAACTTGCTCCTCAGTCCATGAATTAGGGTAAGCATTTCTTAGATCGTGCCTTTGTTTGAGAAGCTAGACTCATTCGACCCTGCTGTCAAGGGCTGAGCACAGTATGTTGAAAGAATGTGTTATTTTTCCTGGGCAAATGACATTGGGGCAGATGAAAAGCAATGACTAATACTCTTGACAGCCTGTGGAGTCAGAGTTTTTTCTGTATTTAGGAGCCTAACTTTCCTGAGGCACCAGTTATTAAAACCTTTCAAGAATTGATAGACATGGTTAAGGAATATTAAGCCTCCTCTAATTCTAAGATACTATTGTTTTACTGGGCAATTCAAGAACCAGGGGAATCTGTTTCAGGATTTTTGTCTATGTTACGATGACTGGCAGAAGCCTATGTCTTTGGTTTAACCCTTAATGAGAGTCTTAGAGGCCTTTGGTATGTGGGATTGATGATGGGACTAAAGCTGGCTTTATATTAGGAAAGGCAGAAAGTTGGCCATGTGAGTTGCAGGCTTATTCTGATGAAAGTAGACACCCTCACCAGAACCTCTGACACTTTCCTTTTTATTTGTCAGCCAGGGTTCCCTGATTTGACTGAGCTTGGAGCACCACTTAAGTGCAGGCAATTGCACATCCTCACTCAGGACATATCTTGATCAGAGGGACTCTAGGTCAAAACTCCAAACCAAAGCCAAGTCTCGGCCAAACAATAAAAATTTTCTGGGTCCTGGCTAGTAGTCTATGGCAGTTGCAGCTGGTATGCAGATTCAAGGCAGTTACAGAGTCCGACTAGCTCTAAATTGGATAAAATAACTCTTAGACTGGAATCCAGGAAAGTTCACCTACATCTGATTTGGAAGAGCTAATTTTCTTAGCAACAGCCAAGTCAGATCCAATCAAAATGAACACCTGGTTAAATGGTAATCCAGTTCTAAAGGATTTAAAAACTGTAACAGCTGTATTAGTGATCATTGAATCAGTTTTAAACAAAATTTATTCTGGACTCCAACCTTTAAGTTTGCTCAAGACCTTGGCTAGGCTGAGAGTCCAGACTGAAGAGCAGTTTTACAAATTAAGAGTACAACTTTGGTTTCAGTCTCTTATGCAAAGCAGCTGATTCTGTTACGAGGTATTGTAGTAAAAGTCTTGAGCTCAAGCTTGATGGGGCAAAATTGGCTGTGAGAAGATTCGCCTAGCTTCACCAATTAGATATTTTTCAATTAGAAAATGTCTACCTGAGTGAAGTCCTAATTAAATAACCGGAAGACTTCTAGGAAGGCCAAGGGACTATCAGAGGAAGCAATTCCATGATTCTACAAGGTTGACACAGCGCCACTTGCCTTACAGGAAAAAGTATAGGCAGAAATCAAAGGCTGGAAATTCGAGGAATAATCAAACCAGACTAATTTGCAGAATGGGCAGCACCAGTCATAACAACTTTGAAGCCCAATGGATTGGCAAGCCTTTGTGGGGATTTTATGCAAATGGTAAACTGTCTTTTACAGCTGAATAAATACCCAATCCCTCAGATGGAGGATTTAGATACAAAGCTGGCAGGGGGACTGTCCTTCATGAAGCTGACCATGAGTTACGCTTGTTTGCTGTTGCGTTTAAACGAGGATTCCCAGAAGTACGCTACAATTAATACCCATAAGGTCTTATACAAAAATAGAAGACTGCCCCTTGGTGTATATTTAGCCTATTCAATTTTTCAGTGGTTGACGAAGAACATTTTGCAAGGCCTACCACAGATCGCATCTAGATGTCATGCTGATGGTAAGGGAAAGCTAATAAGGAACATTCAGAGAACTTGGACATAGTCCTGAGGTGTTTATCCAAGGCAGATGTACACTTATGAAGGGGAAAATGTGCGTTCCAGGCATCCCAAGTGACCTTCACGGGCTACAGAATTGACAAGACCATGTTACACCCGTTGGATGATTAAGGCAGGGTGATCAAAGGCCCCCCAGCTGCCACATCTGTTCAGGAGCTGAGGTCATTTCTTGGGCTGGAAATATATTACTGAAAGTTCATATACAACCTGGCCTCCATCCTGGCATCTTTTCATCAACTCCTAAACAGGGGTCAGCCTTGGAAATGGTTGCATATCCAAGTTAAGTAAAGTGGAGTGAAGTAAAGAAACAGCTGACAGTTGGTGCACTATAAGCCCAAGAAAGATACTGTATTGACATGTGATACCTTCCCATACAGCATCGGGGTGGTATTAGCTCACTGGTAGCCGAATGGAGAGAAAAGCCCAAAAGCCCAGGATATTGGCTAATGCAGAGCATGAATATGTCCAGATAGAGAAAGAAGGATTGGCAGTTACATTTGGAATCAGGAATACCTTCAACAATGAAAATTTATGTTAACAAACCACAAACCCCTATTTGGTCTGCTTAAAGTTGACAAGGCAGTGTCACTGATAGCAGTGGGCTCCAATGCTATGCTCTTACAATTACAAGTTAGAACACAATCCAGGAGGCTGAGTAGTGAATGTGGATTCACTGAGCCACCTCCTATTAATGTTTACAGCACCAATACTACCTGGAATGGAAGCCTGTAATAATATTAAATTTTCTGGACAGACCCCCAGTCACAGCTGACAATACAAGACTTTAAATGCAGAAAGATATCGTTCCGTCAAAACTGAGACAATTGATAGTGATGGGGGAAATGAAAGGACCATCACAACTATAATCGAAACCTTTTGGACCTGGAGAGACTAGCTCACTGTAGGGGATTTTTTTTTTCTATTCATTTTGTGGGATGTGGGAGTTGCTGGCTGGCCAGCATTTCTTGCCCATCCCTAGTTGCCCTTGAGAAAGTGGTGGTGAGCTGCCTTCTTGAACTGCTGCAGTTCTCCTGCTGTGGGTTGACTCACAATGCCATAGGGAGGGAATTCCAGGATTTTACACTCTGCATTAACTAATATCCTGGGCTTTTGGGCTTTTCTCTCCATTAGGCTACTGATGCATTAATACCATCACAATGCTGTATGAGAAGGTATTATGTGTCAATAATAATGCATATTATAATGGGGAGCTAGCATGATTGTCAAAGGTTGCCATCAAATACTGCCTGAACTCCACCAGCGGTCTCCAAAATGAAGATTTTGATGAGAAGATATACCTGTTGGCTAGGATTGGATGCAGACATATCCACGTTGGTGGAGCAGTGCCCAAAGTGCCGACAAGGACAAAAATTACCGCCAGCAGATTCTCTATGACTGTGAGAAGGGCCGGGCAAACCTTGGGTTCAGTTGAATTCAACTATGCAGGTCCTTTCATGGGATCAATGTTTTTAGTTATTTTAGATGCCCACTCAAAGTGGTTGGACATGCATAGGATCCATTCATCAGACACAAGGATGACAATAGAAAAATTGCATGATCTTTTTCAACACTGAATCCTGGCAGTGTTGGTCACAGATAGTGGGCCATCGTTTACCAACAGGGAATTGAGGCACTTCTTAAAGTCAAATGGGAATCAATGTATAAGGACAGCTCCATTTCCCCATGTCCAATTGCCTGACAGAAAGAACAGGCCAAACTTTGAAAGCTGGCTTGAAGAAACAGCCTACAGCCCCACTCAATACCAAGCTGTCACAGTTCTTATTTGATTATTGGACCAACCTGCATGCAACTACAGGGATAGTAATGATAGAATAGCCAGTGGTTATACGACTCCACACCAGGTTAAGTCTGATCTTCGTGGATCTGGCGGGGAGGGTGAAACAATGCTGGACATAAAACTGCCCCAAGCAAGAGAGACAATTTGATACAGTGAACAAAGTTTACCGTATGAATCCTCAAAATGGCTCCACAGGGGTAAGCAGCATGGTCGATGCAAGTTCAGGACCAGTAATGTATAAAGTTCAGGAAGGTGCCATGGTTCTGAACAAACACGTGGGCGATATGGAAACTGCAAATTGACAATCAGTGCAGGAGCAATGTGGGGCCATGCCCATAGAACAGAAGGAAAGACTGCCAGAACCCATGGGTTTGCCCTCTCCAAAGACTGACAAGTCCTCAGAATATGAGATGGAGAATATAACGGATGTAGCCTCTCGAAATTGTTACTGCCTGAAGAGGAGATTGAAATTCTACTAAGGTGCTGCTGGAGCAAGAGACAAGCTCCTGTGCATTACATACCACCTGTATTAGTAACCCAGTGCTAAACTGCCCCAGGAGGTTCTTCAATCTATGTCCTTGGACTCAGAGCGGGAGGGATATAATGTTTGTCATGAGGCCAATTAGTTGGGCCTCATAGAATGAGTTCCCTGACTGGGGCTGTTAATAAAGAACAAAGGCAAAGAAAATTACAGCACAGGAACAGGCCCTTCGGCCCTCCAAGCCTGCGCTGATCCAGATCGTCTATCTAAACCTGTTGCCTGTTTTCTAAGGATCTGTATTCCCTCTGCTCCCTGCCCATTCATGTATCTGTCTAGGTACATCTTAAGTGACGTTATCATACCTGCCTCTACCACCTCCACTGGCAACGCGTTCCAGGCACCCACCATCCTCTGCATAAAGAACTTTCCGCGCATTTCTCCCTTAAACTTTTCCCCCCTCACCTTGAAATCATGACCCCTAGTAATTGAAATTAATATTGAAATTGAAATTGAAATTAGCACTCTGTCCCAATTAGAGAACCCTGGCTGACAATGATGAGTATCAGAGATTCTGGCATTCTGAGACCTGACTCTGAAAAGGCAATAGTCGAGACAAGGATTATTTACATGTAAATAAAGGTTGAATTTGTGATAGATCACTGGCCTCTGTTGAGTTATTTCAGCTCCTTAGTAATTTTACCTATTAGCAGAGCTTCGCAATTTACTGTGGATGGTTTGCACCTTATTTAAATGCAAAATTCCCATATTGATCTTAGCTTTTCTCTTACAAACACTGCATGAAACTCAAATCAATACTGGGAAATTAACGTTCAAGGATACTTGACATTTTGGAGTGATGGAAGGAATGGATAAGGTGGTGGGGCAGCACTGTTAAGACACAAAATGAGGACAGATGTGGGAGATGATCTAGGTTCAGATGATGTAGAATCCTTTTGAGTAGAAGTAAAAAAAGGCAAGGAAAATAAGACATTGGTAGTGAACATACCCCCAAACCTCCAAAGGAAAGGTTATAATCCAACAAATAATAGGAGCTTGTAAAACGAATAGAGCAATGACTATGTGTGACTTTAATGTTCATGTTGGTCGTGTTAATCAAATTGGAAAAGGTAGCTCTGATTCATAGAGTGCATTAGGGATAGTTTCCTACAGCAATATGTCATGGAGCCAAACAGGAAGCAGCTATTTTGATAATGGGCAGGATGCTGCTTGGCCTGCTGTGTTCATCCAGCCCCACACTTTGTTATATTGTATTCTCCAGCATCTGCAATTCCCAGCAGCTATTTTGAATCTGCTATTGGCTAATGGGACAGGTTTAATATATGACATCAAAATAAACGATCCCTTCAGTGCACTTTTGTGGCGCAAAAGGTAGAATCCTTACCGCTGGGCTGGGACGCCCAGGATCAAATCTTAACTGCTCCAGAGGTGTGTAATAACATCTCTGAACAGGTTGATTTAAAAAAAAACACAGGCTAAATAAAAGATGTCCTTGGAAACAGGGCTCATAACATGATAGAATTTAACAATTAGTTTAAAAGTGGCAAACCTGGTCAAAAATGATTGTCTTTAACGTAAGTAGACGGAGTTACAATGAAATGAGGACAGCCTTGGCCAAAATGAACTGGGCAGATAGATTAGTGGGAATGATGGAAAGCAAGGAGTGGCAAACATTTAAAGAGATAATACGTGACTGTCATCAAAAATGTCTTAGTAAGGAGGAGAAATTGTAACAGATAAATCAATCATAGCTAATCAAGGAAGTTATGAGCATTAAGTTGAATGTAAAACCATACAAGGAAGCAAAAGTCAGTGATTGCTCTAATGATTAGTATAAAGTCAGAATCCAGAAACGAAGGATGACAAAGACAGAGAAAATAAACTGAGGGCAAACCAGCAAAGAATATAAAAACTGGCAATGAGATCTTCTTTAAATACATAGAAAGGAAGAAAGAGGTCATAGTGAACATAAGCCCCTTAGAAAATGAATCTGGACTGATTGCTATGGAGAACAAAGAAATGGCAGAGGAGTTAAACAGATATTTTGTATCAGTCTTTACAGTGAGAGATAGTTCAACTGTCCCATTATTACTAAACAATACAAGGGAGGAATTAAGTACCAATTAAGTACCATCACCATTACTAGAGAAGTAGTATTAGGCAAACTAATGGGGCAAAAACCAGAGAAATCCTCTGGCCCAGGTGGCATACAACCTAGGATGCTAGAAGAGGGAGATAGATTGGGTATAATTTTCTAAAAATCTGTGGTTTCTGGAGAAGTACTAGACGATTGGCAGTTTTTCAATGTGTGAACCCTGTTCAAAAAGAGAGGGAAGCAAATAGTTGGGAATAATAAGCTGATTAGCCTAACTTCTATTGTTGAAAAAATATTGGAATCAATTATTACAGAAGTATTAACAGCACATTTGGAAAGTCAGAACCTAATCAAACAAATCTGCATGCTTCATGAAAGGGAAATCATGTCTGCGCAATTTATTACAGTCTTTGGAGGAAGTCTCAACTAGAGTGTTTACAGAAGAGCCAGTAGATGTGTTATATTTGGACTTCCATAAGGTGCTCAATAAGGTACCTCACAAAGGTTAAGTCATAGGGTAAGACCATACAGTTTGGGAGGTAATGTATTGACACAGGTGGAGAATTAGCTAATGGGCAGAAAACAGCAAGTGGGGAGAAGGGGTTCTTTTTCAGGTTGGTGACCTCTGACCAGTGAAGTTCCACAGGCATCAGTGCTGGGGCCACAATTGTTTCCAATATGTATATTAATGATTTTGGAGGAAAGAAGAAAATATACCGAAGCCAAATTTACAGATGACAGAACAGTATGTGGGAGGGCAGATTATGAGAGGGATACAAACAATTCACAGAGAGATGATGGTAGTTTAACTAAGTGTGCAAAAAAGCTGTCAAATGGAGTGTAATGTGAGAAAATGTGAAGTTGTTCATTTTGGAGGAGAGATTAAAAAAGAATATTTAAATTCATTAAAACTGCGGAAAATTGCAACATAAAGTGACTTACGAGTACTTGTACACAAGAGACTGAAAGCTAGCACATTGGTGCAGCAATCAATCAGAAAGACTAATGGAATGTTGGCCCTTATTTCAAGGGGGTCGGAGTATAAGAGCGGGGAAGGTTTACTGCAAATGTACAAGCTGCTGGTGAGAACACACTGTGAGCAGTATTGGTCCCATTATTTAAAGAAAAATATTATTTCATTGGAGGTAGTTCAGTGGAGATTCATTAGGTTGATCCCGGGTGTGGAGGGATTGTGATTGCCTTACAAGCAAGGGTTACACATACTGGGTCTCTATTCACTGGAGTTTGGAAGTACGAGAGATGATCTCACAAACATTTGATTCTTAAGGTGGTTGACAAAGTAAATGTTGAGAGGATGTTTCCCCTCATGGAGAGTCTAGGACAAAAGGTTAAGTCTCAGAATAAAGGGGCACCAATTTAAGCCCGAGATGGGGAGGAATTTCTTCTCTTAAATGATAGTGAGTCTTTGGAACTCTTTGCTATGGAGAGCTGTGACAGGTCCTTGAGTATTTTTAAGGCAGAGATAGATCCTTAATTTGTATGGGGATCAAGGATTGTGGGGAAAATGCAGAAATGTGGATATGAAAAATGTCAGATCAGCCATGATTCTATTGAATGGCAGAATAGGATAAAGGGGCTGAATGGTCCACTCCTGTTCCTATTTCCTTTGACCTTATAGTTTTAATATTGAAACCTCAGCTCCCCTTATGATGTGAGAAGGCAGTTCTGTAAAGATGCTGCAACTGGATATAATGTGTGGGTAGGTACATAGGGTGGTTAGCCTCACAATGCCAGAGACCCAGGTTTGATTCAAGCCTTGGCTGTCTGTCTGTGTGGAGTTTGCATGTTCTCCCTGCGTCAATGTAGGTTTCTGCTGGGTGCACTCGTTTCCTCCTACAGTCCAAAGATGTGCACGTTAGGTGGATTGGCCATGCTAAATTGACCTATAGTGTCCAGGGATAGGCAGGTTAGGTGAATTAACCATGGTAAATGCGAGGCTATGCAGATAGGACTGAAGGAGGGAATCTGGGTGGGATGGTCTTTGGTGAATCATGTAGACCCAATAGCCTCTTTCCACACAACAGTGATTATATGATTTTAGATCACCCGTTCGTAATAGAATGTGGTGAAATACAAAGTTATCCAGATCGGTGTGAAAAAAAATTAAAGCAGGTGACAGAGATTCGAGAAGCTTGACACCATCCAGGACAAAGGCGAGTGGTGCCACACCCATAAATGTTCTCTCCATCCACCACTGACGCTCGGTGGCAGCAATACATATCAGCTACAAGATGCATTGTAGAAATTTACCGAGTCTCCTTAGGCAGCACCTACCAAACCCACAATTTCTCCCATCGGGAAGGGCAAAGGCAGAAGATAGATGGGATCACCACAAATTGCAAATACTTCTCCAAGCCACACAACATTTTCACTTGGATATATGTTGCTAAGACATAATCCTGGAAGTCCCTCCCTAACAACACACTGGTTTGCCTTGCGCTGAATGGGCTACAACAATTCAAAAAGAACTGCCTCCTCAAGGGCAGCTAGGGACGGGCAATAAATACCGGCACATCTGGTGTCACCCTTAATCCATGTATGAATAATTTACTAAAAGTTGTATTTTAGTTCGAAACAATGAAATAGTTCAAATGCAAACCGAAAGAACTGTGGATGCTGTAAATCAGGAACGAAAACAAAGTTGCTGGAAAAGCTCAGCAGGTCTGGCAGCATCTGTGAAGAAAAAAATTGGAGTTAACGTTTCAGGTCCGGTGACCCTTCCTCAGGTCCTTATCTGCTGAAATAGTTCAAAAGCTCACTCTCAGGCTTTGTGCTACAGATCTAATTTGGAAAGAAAGGCCCTGTTAGCAAGGAGACTGTCTCTCAGTAGCAAAGGTTGTTTAATAAGGGCACATATTGAGCTTAATGTCTAGGCAAGTTTTAAGCTGGCATGAGTGTATCAACTCATATGAATCCCTACAGTACGGAAGCAGGCCATTTGGCCCAACAAGCCCATACTGCCCCTCTGAAGAGCATCCCACCCAGAACCATTCCCGTATATTTCCCCATGTCTAACCCACCTAACCTAAACATCCCACAATATGGGCAATTTAGCATAGCCAATCTACGTAGCCTGCACGTCTTTGGACTGTGGCTGGAAACTGGGAGAATGTCTGTGTGGAGTATGCACAGTCGCCCGAGAGTGGAATCAGACCCTGGTCCCTGGTGCTGTGAGGCAGCAGTGTTAACTACTGAGCCACCGTGCCACCCACAGCATTACAAATACACTCATAGAAGTCCAACATGCTTTCCATTGTGCCAGAGCCTCACCTAACCTCAACTACTTGTGTTGTTTATCTGCTTACTTACATGATGAATTAATTCATACCCACTGAATGAACATTGTCACTACATTTTTACGGGTAAACACAGTGGTCATCCTGAACAAAAGCAAAATCCTGCCAATATTGAAAATCTGAAGTACAAATTAAAAATTCTAGGAATGCTGAGCATATCTTAGATAGAAGCAGGCATAATGGTCTCGATATTTCAACCATAATTTTGGATCTTTTTCTGACCCTGATCACACACAAAACAACTTGGCTTTCAGAGATAATGGGAACTGCAGATGCTGGAGAATCCAAGGTAACAAAGCGTGAGGCTGGATGAACACAGCAGGCCAAGCAGCATCTTAGGAGCACAAAAGCTGGCGTTTTGGGCCTAGGCCCTTCATCAGAAAAGGCTTTCCCAGAACAATTTGGCTTTCTCTGATTTTCATATAAGATATTCTGATGGAGGATCTTTTAGAACTAAGTACAGCAAATTTTGGAGACAGCACCACAGAAACATAGTACAAAAGCCATGCCCTTGTTTGTGCCACGAGTTGGAGGCAAATTGACAAGTAATAAGTAATGCTCAGTATGTATATCAATAGGGTACCTTTACAGTCCAGCCTTTGAGGATGTAGAATCCTTTCTGATCTCTGATGATTTAAGGACCACACTATTTATACTAGGGAACAACCTGTTCTGTAGATTAGTTAATCACGCAAGTAACAGATAATTGCGATCACCAACAAGGTGAAATCCATACATCACTCTTGACATTGAAAGGTATTAGAATCAACAAAAATTCCACTATCAACATTTTGTGGCTTGCTATTCATCAGGAATTGCACATGCTTCAAGGTAATGAGCACTGACTTTGCAAGATGCTGGGGACTTTTTCCCTCGGAACAGGACGGCTAAGCTGTGACACGATTAAGGTACACAAAATCGAGTGGGATAGAGATAGGCAGGAGGAACATATTTCCCTTCGCAGACAGTTAAAAGAAAACAGGCATCAAGGTAAGTGGGAGAAGAATCAGAAAGGATGTGAGAAAACAAAATTATGCAGAAGGTGCTGTGTGTCCGGAATTCACTTGTTTGAGTTGGAAGTAGAGGTAGAGACCCTAAGATCTTTTAAAAAGTGCCTGGATCTGTGCCTTAAGCATTGTAAACTGCAGGACTATGGCTGGGCACAGGACGAAAAGATTAGAAAGGACAATTATGTACCTTTTGTGTTGGCATGGATAAAAGGGGCCAAATAGCCCCCTTCTGTGCTAGATTATCTCTATGGTTCTTTGGTTCTAACTCTGTGCCAAGTAGCTCACTTCTTCACTCTCCAAAACCTGACTCCTATTAACAAAATGCAAATCAGGTGTGTAATGGAATATTCCATATTTAGCTGGATGAATGTAACTGCAAAAACACTCATGAAATCAACACCATCCCAGAAGAAAGCAGTCCTCATTAATTCCCACCATCATTGATTTGCTTTCCATCTCTCAATATTATCTACCTATTATTATATGGCACCAGCTCCATCCTGCTTAAGATTTCCTTCAGCCTGATCTGATAACTGTCACACAGTCCCTGAAATTAATTAAAATTATTACCATTGATACAGTTTCATATCATACATTTGAACATGACCATATGTAGAACCTGAGTCACAGTTTCTGTAAAACTGGCCACATAGAATCACAAAATACAGAAGAGGCCCATCAGCCCATCAAGTTGCTATCAAAAACGCACTAATTCAACACTGATCCCGCCTTCCAGCACCAGGCCCAGAGCCTTGAACATTAGGAAAGTGTTCATTCAAGAACTTTGTAAAGGCTGTGAGGTGACCTACTTCAACTACATTCCCAGGCAGTGCATTCCAGACTGCTACCACCCTCTGAGAGAAAAGACTTTTCCTCAAGTCCTCTCTTTCACTTTAAAATTATGCCCCATCCTAGTTGTTGACTCTGTAACTAAAGGGGACAGCTGCTTTAAATCCATCCTGCCCATGCCACTCAGAATCTTAGGCAACTCTGTCAGGATGCCCCCTCAATCTTATCTTCTTCAAAGAAAACAACTTGCCCTTATCTTTCATGTACTGAGGTGACCAGAACAGCACGCAGTTGTGGTGATTATAATGAGGTCAGCCAGATGGATTTCATAGGATATGAGTTCCCTGACTGGGCTGTTAATCTGGTCCAACCAGGGAGCCCTGGTTGACTGATATAAACATGAGCGCTAGAGGTTCCGTTTCTTCTGAGAGCTGGCTCTGTGGAAGTCAGGTCGGAGTCAAGATCTTTAATAAAGGATGACTTGGTGACAGGATGCCAGCATTTGTGGAGTTATTTCAGAAAGCAAACACCTGAAGAAATTCACTCCCAACAGTTGTCTTTGAGTTGGGATAAGCATTTCTGGAATGATGCCATTATTTGGGGATCTTGACTTATTTATACTGCCATTGAAGGCTTGGCCAAGTAATGGGGCAGATGAAAAACAATGAATAATTCCAAAAACAGCTTGTGGAATGGCAGCTTTTTAGTTACTAGGAGCCTAGCGTTCTCTGAGACACTAGGTATTAAACTGTTCAAGAGTTGATGGATGTAGTTAAGGAATATTATGTCTGTATGTCTTCTCTAATTCTGGGATGCCGCTGGTATTAAGCAGGAATTTGAGAACCAGGGGAATCCATATCAGGACTTTTGACTGGGTTAAGATGATGGACGTGGCACAGTGGCACAGTGGCTGGCACTGCTACCTCACAGCACCAGGGACCTGTGTTAAATTCTATCCTCAGGCAACTGTCTGTGTGGAATTGCATGTTCTCCCTTGTCTGTATGGGTTTCTGCTGGGTGCTCTGGTTTCCTCCCACCGTCCAAAGATAAACAGCTTAGGTGGAATGGCCATGGAATATGTAGTGTTTTAGGGTAGGGGATTGGGTCAGAATGGACTGCTCCCTGGAGTTTCTGTATGAATTCAATTGGCCAAATGGCCTGCTTCCTCACAGTAGGGATTCTGTGACTCTATGGTCCTACGACTGATAGAGGCACGTGACTTTGGTTTACCCTTAGTGAGATGCTGAAAGAACATTTGGTGTGCAAAAAGCAGCTACAAGCTGAAGAACAAATGAACTTCAAACAGGCATTACAACTGGCTTTATCATTGGAAAATGCGGCAAGTGGAGCAGATGGGTTACAAGGTATTCTGATGAAAGTGGACTCCCTCACCAGGCCAACTGAGCTTGGGGAACGCCACTTGAGTGACAACAATTGCATAGCCTCACTCAGGACATTTCCTGACCAGAGGGACTCTAGGTTAGCTCACAGCAAAACTCCAAAGCAAAGCCAAGTCTTCGCCAAATGGTTAATCGTTTCTTCAGGATCTGGATCAGCAAGCCATTGTAAGTAAACTCAAGACAGCTATAGAATCCGACTAGACCTAAACTGAGTAAGATAACTTATAGGCCGGTATCAAGGAGAGCATATATCTTGGAAAGCTCACCTACATCAGTTTTGGAACATTTAAATTGCCTAGCAACATCCAAATAAGAACCAGTCAAAATAAGCGTCTGGTTAAGCCGTCACCCAGTTCTAATGCAGAACGATACTGGTGCATCTATTTCAATGATTGCAGAACGTGTCTTTATCAAAATTTGCTCTGGACTTCAACCCTCAAGTTTGCACACGGCCTTGTCTAGGCTGAGGACCTATGCCGCAGAACACTCACAGATTAAGGGTATAACTTTGGTTCTGGCCTCTTATGAGAAGCAGCTGGTTCAGTTACTGCTGATTTTAGTAAAAGTCTTGGGCCCAAGCTTGATGGTGCCAAATTGGTTAAGAATGATTCATTTAGATTGGCTCAACGTTTTTCAGTTGGAAAATGGCTGCCTGAGTGAAGTCCTAATTAAATACTCAAACATTTTACAAGAAGGTCAAGGGAGTATGAAAGGAGCCAAGGCCACCTTGCGTGTTGACCAGGAAACAATTTTACAATTCTATAAGCTGTGTTCAACATCATTTGCTTTACGGGCAAAGATAGAGGCAGAAATCAGGAGGCTGGAAAGTGAAGAAATTGAAATGACTACACAGAGGCTGGTATCCAATCACTAAGTCATCCTTCATTTATTTGGGCACTGTACACTGGCTGTAGCTGGGAGTCAATTCCCTGAACTGAGGAGCGATTCAAAATGTATCAGTGATGATGGGAACTGCAGATGCTGGAGAATCCAAGATAATGAAATGTGAGGCTGGATGAACACAGCAGGCCCAGCAGCATCTCAGGAGCTCAAAAGCTGACGTTTCGGGCCTAGACCCTTAATCAGAGAGGGGGATGGGGTGAGGGTTCTGGAATAAATAGGGAGAGAGGCGGAGGCAGACCGAAGATGGAGAGAAAAGAAGATAGGTGGAGAAGAGAGTATGGGTGGGGAGGTAGGGAGGGGATAGGTCAGTCCAGGGAAGACGGACAGGTCAAGGAGGTGGGATGAGGTTAGTAGGTAGGAGATGGAGGTGCGGCTTGGGGTGGGAGGAAGGGATAGGTGAGAGGAAGAACAGGTTAGGGGAAGCAGAGACAGGTTGGACCGCTTATGGGATGCAGTGGGTGGAGGGGAAGAGCTGGGCTGGTTGTGTGGTGCAGTGGGGGAGTGGATGAACTGGGCTGGTTTTGGGATGCGGTGGGGGAAGGGGATATTTTGAAGCTGGTGAAGTCCACATTGATACCATTGGGCTGCAGGGTTCCCAAGCGGAATATGAGTTGCTGTTCCTGCAACCTTCGGGTGGTATCATTGTGGCACTGCAGGAGGCCCATGATGGACATGTCATCTAAAGAATGGGAGGGGGAGTGGAAATGGTTTGCGACTGGGAGGTGCAGTTGTTTATTGCGAACCGAGCGGAGGTGTCCCCGCTTTGCAGAACACCTCCGCTCGGTTCGCAATAAACTACTGCACCTCCCAGTCGCAAACCATTTCCACTCCCCCTCCCATTCTTTAGATGACATGTCCATCATGGGCCTCCTGCAGTGCCACAATGATGCCACCCGAAGGTTGCAGGAACAGCAACTCATATTCCGCTTGGGAACCCTGCAGCCTAATGGTATCAATGTGGACCTCACCAGCTTCAAAATCTCCCCTTCCCCCACCGCATCCCAAAACCAGCCCAGTTCGTCCCCTCCCCCCACTGCACCACACAACCAGCCCAGCTCTTCCCCTCCACCCACTGCATCCCCTAACCAGTCCAACCTGTCTCTGCCTCCCTAACTTGTTCTTCCTCTCACCCATCCCTTCCTCCCACCCCAAGCCGCACCTCCATCTCCTACCTACCAACCTCATCCCACCTCCTTGACCTGTCCGTCTTCCCTGGACTGACCTATCCCCTCCCTACCTCCCCACCTACACTCTCCTGTCCACCTATCTTCTTTTCTCTCCATCTTTGGTCCGCCTCCCCCTCTCTCCCTATTTATTCCAGAACCCTCACCCCATCCCCCTCTCTGATGAAGGGTCTAGGCCCGAAACGTCAGCTTTTGTGCTCCTGAGATGCTGCTGGGCCTGCTGTGTTCATCCAGCCTCACATTTCATTATCAGAGATTCTAAATCCCTGTTTATAATGGTCAGCCAAGGCTTCCTGACTGGCCCAGGTTGACAACCCCAATCAAGAATCTCGTAGTCAACAAGATCCACCAGGTTCCAATCACTTCAAGAATCATCAACCCAGCATAGTTTGTGGAATGGGCAGCACTGATTGTATCGATTGTGAACTCCAACCAGTGGGTTCACCTTTGTAGGGATTCCAAACAAATGGTAAGCCACTTTTCATAGCTGGATAAATACCCAATCCTTCACCAAGAGGCTTTATATGCGCAGCTGGCTGGGGATGGGGGGCTGAACATGAGCCATGCATACTTGCAATCGCGGTTAAATGAGGATTCCCAGAAGCATGCTATGATTAATACCCATAAGGATTTGAAACAATTTTGAAGGCTGCAGTTTGGGGTATTGTCAGCCTGCATAATTTTTCAGCGGATGACAGAAATCATTTTACAAGATCTACTGTAGGTTGCTATTTATATAGATGGTGTGCTAATAACTCGGATGACCAATAGGGGCCGGTTAGAGAACTTGGGACATAGTCCTTAGACGTTTCTCCAAGGTGGGTATTTGCTTTAGAAGTGAAAACATGAGTTCTAGGCACCCCAAATGAACTACTATGGATAGAGACTTGACAAGACCAGACTCCACCTGTTAGAAGAATAAAGTGAGAGTGATCAAAGGTGTTCCAGCTCTCACATCTGTATTGGAGCTTAGGTCTTTCCTTGGGCAGGTGAACTATTATGGAAAGTTCATACATAACCCGACTTTCATCCAGACACCTTTACATCTACTCCTGAAATAGGTTGCCAAGCCAAAGCTTTCAGGGAAGAGAAGAAACAGCTATCATCCTCTAAAGTATTAGCACATTATGACCCCAAAAAAGATTTGATATTGACATGTGATGCCTGCCCCACCACCACCATGTAGTATTAGGGTAGCGTTATCTCATGCGTGGCCCAAAGGAGAGGTGCGCCCAATAGCTTATGCATCCCAGACTTTGCCTAAGGCAGAGTGAAAATACACTCAGATAGAGAAAGAAGATTTGGTAGCCATATTTGGGGTTAGGAAATCCACTAATACCTTAACAGATGTAAATATGTAATAATAACAAACTACTAGATCTACTTAAAGGAGGCAAGGCTGTGCCACCTGTAACTTCAGGTCGAATTCAGCAATGAGCTCTAATACTAAGTGCATATAATTACAAGTTGGAAAACCATCCAGGTGGCTAAGTAGCAATTGTGGATGCTTTGAGCTGTCTCCCACAAGCAGATAAGCCACCAGTGTTACCACCACAAGAAGAATCCATAATGGTTTTAAATTTTCTGGAGACATTTCCAATCGTAGCCGACAATATCAGACTTTGGATGCAGAAAAAATCCAGTCTTGGCAAAACTGGTTGTGCTGGGCGAAGCCAAACGACCCTCATAACCAGAATTGAAACCTTTCTGGACATGGAGAGACCAGATCATAGTAGATGATGGCATATTATCATGGGGAATAAGAGTGATAGTCCCAGGTAAAGGCCGCTGTCAGATGCTGGTTGAACTCCACTAGGGTCATGCAGGGATTTCCGAAACAAAGATTTTGGTGAGACGTTACATCTGGTGGCCAGGATTGGATGCAGCCATAGCCGCAGTGTTGGGGCAGTTGTAAGATCCCACGGACAGGTGATAAACGCAGTAAACATCATGAGATCACAGAAGGTTATAGGGCTGCCCATAGAGGTGTCCATGATGGGGAGAAGCCTATGTTGGAAGTCAGAAGTTACCTGATACCAGGTTAAGTTCAACATATAAGCACAAATTATCTCTACCCAAATCAGTTTGTACAGTTTTTTTTAATTACTTGTTACTTTGGTTACACCCTCATCATGTGACTCTGATGTTATTTCAGCCATTTGGTTTGTCTCTTGTTATTCAGAATTGTTATGCAGCTCGTCAACATTCTATTCATGCTATTTGTATTTATCTGTTGACACACTTAAACAACTGGAATTATCTTGTGATTATTTCTCTGCTTACATATTCTGTGCCTGCCCACTGCTCTCTACTTCACTTGCCAAAGCAGCGCACTAATAGCTTGTGATTTTCAAATAAACCTGTTGGGCTATAACCTGGCGTGTAACTTCTGACATGGAGGTCTCTATCATTGATTCTGTTTTCACAGAAAAAGGACGTGTAGATTAGGGGGGTGGGGCTAATAATGACATCAATATTGCACATAATCATGTAACAAGTAATGTATGAATGTGCTGTACTTGGTTGAAAGAGGCACAATGTGCTTTGTGGAAGCTGTTTCCAAGGACTTTTCTCCTCCTGCGCTGGTAAAGAGCTCTGAATAAACGTCGATTTGTGCTGCAAAACATGAGACTCAAGAGATAGTAAGAACTGCCGATGCTGGAGCCTGAGATAACACAGTGTGGAGCCTAGAGGTACACAGCAGGCCAGGCAGCATCAGAGGAACAGAAAAGTTGATGTTTCGGGTTAGGGCCCTTCTTCAGGATCAAGATCCCATTTTTAAATCTCTCCTCAACAACCACCCTCCATTTCCTGCCAATAGGCCCATTTTCAATCCAAGTTGCCAAATTACCCTGGATTCCAAGTGCTTTTATTTCGTTCATCAGTCTCTCATGTGGGACCTTGTCAAAAGCCGTACTGAAATCCATATAAAATACATCGGCACTATTCCTCATCTACATGCTTGGTCACCTTCTCAAAAATGCAACCAGATTTGTTAGGCATGACCTCCCCTTGACAATGCTATGCTGGCTACACCTGAAAACCAATTGCTTGTCTAAATGGAGATGAATTTTCTCCTTCAGAATTTTCTTCATAGAATTTCCAACCATTCGTTTGAGATCGGTTGATCTTAGCCCAGTCAAAAAACCTGATACAGATGCCCCTGCTTCTCAATTTGCCAAATAAAAACAATGGCCTCTCAGAATTAGAGGAGGCTTAGGGTAGTAATGTTCCTTAATGAAATCTGTCAACTCTTGATAGGTTCTATTATCTTGTACATCTGGGTAAGTTAGGCTCCTAACAACTGTAAAAGCTGTCAGGAGAATTACTCATTGATTTTCACCTGCTGCAATGTCATTAGCCTGGAAAAAAATACATTCTTTCCATATACTGGACCCAGTCTTTGATGGCAGGATTGAATGAGTCAAGCTTCCCAAACAACAACAAGATGCCAGAAATGCTTATAGTAACTCAAAACTGTTGCGAACAAGTTTCTCCTTGAGTGTGCTTTCCCCTCATTGTCACTCAGTTAACTTCCCAGAGGAGAGTATCCCTTTACCAGTTTATCCTCTATTTATATGTGGAATGTATTTGACACTGATCCAGTTCCCTCAGAGCCATCTCTTCTGTCTCAGGGATGTCTGATATTCTTGCTCTTACCTGTCAGCCAGGGCTCCTTGATTATACCAAATTAACAGCTCCAACCAGGGAACTCATATTCTATATGGTTCACCTCACTGACCTCATTACAATCACTACAGTGCCAGAGTCAAGGATGTCTCTAAGCAGGCATGGGAAATTCTGAAAAGGCAATGAGAGCAGCTTAGAAGTTGTGATCTACATTGATGTAAACGATATCAGCAGGAAGAGAAATTTGATCCTGCAAAAGGAATTTTGGCAATTAGGTAGAAAGATGAAAACAGAAGCTCAAGGTTTATAGCCTGGGCTTGCTCCATGTGTCGCTTGCGATTTAGGCCATAAATAATGAGTGGCTAAAGAGCTGTTGTTGGAGGGAGCACTTCAGATATCTGAATCATTAAGATCTCTTCCAGGGCAGGAGCGACCTGTACAAGAAGAATGGGCTGCACCTAATCTGGATGGGCAGGGCAGGTTTGCTAATGCTGCTTGGGAGGATTTAAACTATGGTGGTAGGTGGGTGAGAAGCAAAACAGTAGGTCAGCATGTGGAGTGAGTCGGGAGAAGGCAGAGGTTAAGTCAAGTAGGTCTAATAAGAAGAACAGACAGAGCCAGTTTAATAAACAGAGTGAAACTGGTGATCTGAAATGTATTTATTTTAATGCAAGGCAGATTTAATGCAGTTAAGGCAGATAAACTTAGAGTCTGGATTAGTACATGGAACTACATTGGGGAGGTTTTGGAGAGTATGCAAAAGAGGTTGACTAGGATAACAAGGTGTAGAGCTGGATGAACACAGCAGGCCAAGCAGCATCAGCAGAGCAGGAAAGCTGATATTTCAGGTCTAGACCCTTCTTCACTCATTTTCTGAAGAAGGGTCTAGACCCGAAATATCAGATTTCCTGCTTCTCTGATGCTGCTTGGCCTGCTGTATTCACCCAGCCCTACACCTTGTTATCTCTGATTGTGCAGCATCGGCAGTTCCTACTATCATTGAAGAGGCTTACTAGGATATTGCCTGGATTGGAGTATATTAGTTATAAGGTGTGGTTGGACAAACTTGGGTTGTTTTTGCTTAGAGCATCAGTGGCTAAGGAGCAATCTGATAGAAGTATTTAAAATCATGAGACAGATGAAATGAGTGGATTGTCACAGTCATTTTTCCAGGGTGGAAATGTCGACTATTAGGGGGAATAGGTGAGGGGGGGGAAATTCAAAGGAGATGTATGAAGAGAGTTTTTTTTACACAGAAGGTAGCGTTGCGAATGTGCTCCCAGGGAGGGTGTTAGAAGCAGATACGATAGTAGTGTTTAAGATGCCTTTAAACAGATACATGAATAGACAGGGATTAGAGGGATGTGGACTATATGCAGACAGATAGGTTCAATTTAGCATGGTATCATGGTCAGTACAGACATGGTGGGCCTGAAGTGCCTGTTCTTATGCTGTGCTGTTCCATGTTCTAACCACCCCAGCTGATCCTGGAATTAAATGGATCTATGTAATGATGATTGCGCTGTGGAGAGCGAGCACTGGAAAGCCAGCAGTGCTTCCTTTTCAGATGAGACGTTACTTTAAGCCACAACTGCTCCCTCAAGTGGCTTTAAACCATTGTATGGCACGATTTCAAAAAAGAGTCGTGCGTTCTCCTGGACATCTAGCCTCAAACAACATTGTTAAAAGCACATAATCTCTACATTATTACATTGCTTTTCCTCATGTGCTTTACTCACTTTGTTTCCTATGTTACAACGCTGGCTGTACTTCCAAGTACTTCATTAACTGTAAAGGGCATTTGCAGGTCATTTTCATGTGTCAATGGAATTATTTTTATGTTTTGAGTTGAATTCTGCATTCCAGTGCCAATAATTCTTGCTATGGTTCTATCAGCAGAACTGGAAAATGTGGCTGTATTTGTCTAACATCATAGTTTCCACAGAAGAATTTGAATGTTATACACTAATTTATGCCACACATTGTTTAAATGTAAGCACTGTCAAATGTGCTCTGCAATCTGTGATAAAAACATTCATTACAGAACCAAAACGACTTGTGATCAGTACAACTTATTTCAAGTTATCTTCATCTTTATCCCCTTCCTCAAGATTCTCCATTCATATCATTTTTTATTATCTCATTACTTGGAGTAGTTGATAATGTAATGAAATGATAAGTCGAGTCACGCATGAAGAACTTATGATCCCCTCTCTGGATCATGAGGCTATTATTGCTGTTCTAAACTTATCTGCAGCTATGTGTTATCTTTCAACCAGATTGCTAAAGATGCTTCCACCCTCACTCTGCTTGTTTTCATCATTCCACTGTAGACCGTGAGATGTGGGAGCAGAAGTACATCATTTGCCCCATTTAGTATACTCAGCTATTCAACGGGATTGCGGCTGTTCTGATCATCCTCAACGCCACATAACCCTTGATTCCGTTACTGTTAAAAACTGTCTATCCTACCCCTGAATATGCTTAACAATCCAACCTCTATAGCCCTCTGCAGTAAAAGAATTCCACGGATCCCCTAATGATCCTACATGTTTTAATAAGGTTGAGTCTCATTCTTCCAATGCCTGAGAAGAGATCCAACTAACGCAATCTCTCATAAGAAAATCCCTCCTATCTTTTCTTAGATAAGTGGATGTGATGACCTGGTTGCATTATCACTACATTATTTAATCCATAGACCCAGGTAATGCTATGGGAACACAAGTTTAAATCCCACCATGGCACACAGTGTAATTTAAATAGAATAAATATCTGAAACTGAGAACGGAATAGTGACCATGACCATGAAACCATTGGCATTTGCCAGAGAGAAGAAAAATCTGGTTTGCTAATGTCCTTTAGGGCTGGAAATGGCTGCCCTGACACGGCCTGGTCAACATGAGATACCAGATTCACTGAAATGTGGTGACTCATATTCCCCACCTGGCCAATTAACAATGGGAAATAAAAGCTAGTTTAGCCAGCAACACCCAAAACTTGTGAATGAATTTTTAAAAATGACCAAAATGTTTAAAGCATTCTAGGTGTGATCTGATTAATGTTTTGCACAGTTTTAGCAAGATTTCGAACATTTTGTGCTCATTCTCTTTGAAATAAATTGACAAGTGAACTTGACTGTTCTTAAACTTAACTCCTTTTTAGTAATTTATACAAAAGTACTCCCAAGTCCCTGTGTGCTGTATTAAGCAGTCTTTTTCTCTATTTCAATAATATTCAGCTCCTCCAATTTTCCTGAAAAAACTGCATAACCTCACATTTTGCTATGGTTACATTCCATCTGCCATGTTTTTTCCACTCAATTAACCTGCTTATATCCCTTTGCAGATTCCTTATATCATCTTTACCACTTGCCTTCCCATCTACTGTTGTGTCCTGGCATTAGTACATTAACTTTTCTCATCCAAATTCTTAATATATCTTGTAAATAATTGTGGCCTCATCAGTGATCCCTATGGTACTCCACTAATTACAGGTTGCTGTACTGAAAATGTTCCCCTTATCTCAACTCTGTCTTCTATTAGTTAGACCATCCTCTATCCATGCTGATATACTACCCCCAACACCATAAGCTCTTATATTACTAAGTAGAATTATGTGTGTGCTCTTATAAATACCTTCTGGAAATCCAAATGTGTTACATCCTTTGGTTCCTTTTTATCTATCCTGTTTTGTTGCCTGTGGATATCAGTGCATCGATCATCTGGACTGGTTTGAAATCTGGCAACCGTTGAGTCTTCTATACTTTGTGTCATCATACAATGTTTCTTTTGTTCAATGATTGTTGAAGGAAATTATTGCTCTCCAGCATTTTTTCAAGGTAGCAGTCATCTGTCACTCCAAGAACATAGAACAGTACAGCAGGCCCTTCAGCCCACCATGACTCCCCAAACCATGATGCCATTCTAAACAAATCCCTTCTGCCTGCACATGGCCCATACCACACTCATCCCTGTCTGTTGACAGCCATCAATAAACACAAAGAACTCAACCCCATATACATTCTACTTCAAAGAAACCCGGAAGTGAGGCAATCCAGCTCAACGGACTCCAGAGTTTAAAAACCAGGCGGGAAAACATACCGATGCTTCACCGGATGCTGCACTGATGATATTACCCAGCTGGGTAATGAAACATTTGCCAAACAACAAACTAGCTTGGTGAGCCAGCCAACCAACCACAACACCAACAACCCAAGCTACTAATCTCCTCCAAAACCTTACTCACCTGTGTTGCCGCTTTCAAGCAGCTATGGACTTATAAGGATTGAGCATGAGTTACAATTGATTACCTGCCTATATGGGACACATCAGCACAATTGAGTTACTTAAGCACCAGTGCTGATCCAGGGATTCCCAGATTGAATTCTTTTGTATGGTCAATTCAATTTTTAATGTAGTCTTTTAAAGGCTACATGTGGCAGAATAACCATCTGTTTTCCTGAATCTGTTCTTGCCTCATTAGGATTTAACAGAAGATCACATCCAAGAATCAAGCAGATTATCCACACCTTCAAAGCTATCCAAATGACAGGCACCCAACACACAAAATATTTCACTTTGATTTTCATTCTCATAGAAAGTAACAACATCGAGGCTGTAGACAACAAAGTGTGAAGCTGAATGAACACAACAGGCCAAGCAGCAGCATAGGAGCACAAAAGCTGATGTTTCGGGCCTGGACCTTTCATCAGAAAAGGGGGATGGAGAGATGATTCTGAAATAAATAGGGAGAGAGGGGGAGGCGGATTGAAGATGGATAGAGGAGAAGATAGGTGGAGAAGAGAGTATAGGTGGGGAGGTAGGGAGGGGACAGGTCAGTCCAGGGAGGACAGACAGGTCAAGGCGGGGGGAATGAGGTTAGTAGGTAGGAAATGGAGGTGTGGCTTGAGGTGGGAGGAGGGAATAGTGGAGAGGAAGAACAGGTTAGGGAGGTGGGGATGAGTTGGGCAGGTTTTGGGATACAGTGGGGGGAGGAGAGATTTTGAAGCTGGTGAAATCCACATTGATACCATTAGGCTGCAGGGTTCCCAAGCGGAATAGGAGTTGCTGCTCCTGCAACCTACTGGCGGCATCATTGTGGCACTGTAGGAGTCCCAGGATGGACATGTCATCTCAGGAATGGGAGGGATAGTTAAAATGGTTCACGACTGGGAGTTGCAGTTGTTTATTGCGAGCCGAGTGGAGGTGTTCTGCAAAGCGGTCCCCAAGGCTCCGCTTGGTTTCCCCAATGTAGAGTAAGCCACACCGGGTACAGTGGATGCAGTATACCACATTGGCAGATGAGCAGGTGAACATCTGCTTGATGTGAAAAGTCATCTTGGGGCCTGGGATGGGGGTGAGGGAAGAGGCGTGGGGGCAAGTGTAGCACTTCCTGTGGTTGCAGGGGAAAGTGCCGGGTGTGATGGGGTTGGAGGGGAGTGTGGAGCGGACAAGGAAATCATGGTGAGTGTAGTCTCTTCGGAAAGCAGACGAGGGTGGGAATGGAAAAATGTCTTTAGTAGTGGGGTCGGACTGTAGATGGTGGAAATGTCAGAGGATGATGCGTTGTATCCGGAGGTTGGTGGGGTGGTATGTAGGACTAGGGGGATTCTCTTTTGGCGGTTATTGCAGGGGCGGGTTGTGAAGGATGAGTTGTGGGAAATGTGGGAGACATGGTCGAGGGCGTTCTTGAACACCGCGGCGGGGGGAAGTTGTGGTCCTTGAAGAATGAGGACACCTGGGATGTATGGGAGTGGAATGCCTCGGCGTGGGAGCAGAAGGAATTAGGAATAGGGAATGGAATTTTTGCAGCAAGGTGGGTGGGAGGAGGTGGAAAACCAAGTGGAGGCTTGGGCTTTGCTTTTCAGAAAACCTACGCATGGTTTGCAATAAACAACTGCACCTCCCGGTCGCGAGCCGTTTTAACTCCCCCTCCCATTCCTTAGATGACATGTCCATCATGGGCCTCCTGCAGTGCCACAATGATGCCTCCCGTAGGTTGCAGGAATAGCAACTCATATTCCGCTTGGGAACCCTGCAGCCTAATGGTATCAATGTGGATTTCACAAGTTTCAAAATCTCCCCTTTCCCCACTGCATCCCAAAACCAGTTCAGCTCGCCCCTCCCCCCACTGCATCCCAAAGCCAGCCCAGCTCATCCCTGTCTCCCTAACCTGTTCTTCCTCTCACTTATCCCGTCCTCCCACCTCGAGCTGCACCTCCATTTCCGACCTACTAAGTCATCCCGACCCTTGACCTGTTTGTCCTCCACGGACTGACCTATTTCCCCCCCCCCACCTAAACTGTTCTCTCCACCTATCTTCTCTTCTATCCATCTTCGGTCCGACTCCCCCTCTCTCCCTATTTATTTCAGAATCCTCTCCCCATCCCCCTTTTCTGATGAAGGGTCAAGGTCTGAAATGTCAGCTTTTGTGTCCTAAGATGCTGCTTGGCCTGCTGTGTTCATCCAGCTCCACACTTTGTTATCTCGGATTCTCCAGCATCTGCAGTTCCCATTATCTCTGAATGTCAAGGCTGCACCTTGTTTTTAGTTGGTATGTAACCAGTGTCAAAAAATCCACATAATTCTTCTGTTGGTCATGCGTGCAGTGATTGTAACGAGGTCAGCCAGTTGAAATTTGTAGAATATAAGTTCCCTGATTAAGGCTGTTAATCTGGCCCAATCAGGGAGCCCTGGCTGACATATAAAAAGGGGAGTGTCAGATGCTGACTCTGAATAAGGTAGCACTGAAATCAAGGAATGTTCGTGTGTAAAGAATGCATGATTTGATGGCGGATAGAGGCCTCTGTGGAATTATTTCAGTGGTGATGGGAATAAAGCATGACCCTGAAAAAAACTTTAACCATAAGAGTCATCCTTGAGTTAAGCCAATCATTTCTTGCATCCTGCCTTTGTTTAGGAAGTTTTACTTGCTTGACCTGACGGTGAAGGACCCAGCATGTGGAATGAATGTGTTTTTTTTTTCTAGGCAAACAACATTGTGGTAGTCAGAAAGTAATGAATAATTCCCCTGACAGCTTGTAGAGCTGTAGATTTTTCTATTATTAACTGCCAGATAGAACTGATGGATATAGTTAAAGAATATTGTAACCCAAGACTCTTCTAATTCTGAGATACTATCATTTTTACTTGGCAATTTGACAACCTGGGGAATCCATATTGGATTTTTGACTAGGTTAAGATGACTGGGAGAAATATGTGACTTTGGTTTAACCCTTAATGAGATGCTTACAGACTATCTGGGATGTGGACTTAATGACGTAACTATGCTGAATTCCTAAGAGTTGAAGCCCAACTGACTTCTTAAACAGGCACTACAACTGACTTTATCATTGAAAATTGTGGCAAGTGGAGCATATGAGTTGCAGTATATTCTGATACCCTGGAAATACTGATATCTGATATACTGGACAACCTCGCCAGCCCCACTGAGCTTGAGGACCACCATTTAAGTGTGGGCATTTGCACAGCCTCACTCAGCTCATGTCCTGGTAACAGGAAATCTAATTTAGCCCACTGCAGGACCCCAAAACAGAGCCAAGCCACAGCCAAAATTTTCTTCAGGATCCTAGCCAGCAAACCATTATAGTTGCTGCCAAAATGTGGACTTGAGAAAACAAAGAAGTCCTACGCGACCTAAATTGAGTAAGATAAATCATATGCCAGTATGCAGGAGAGTTCATAGCCTGGCAATCCAGCTATACCTAGTTTGGAATGGTTAAGTTTCTTAGCCACATCAAAATCAGAACCAATCAAGATAAATATCAGGTTAAATGTTCACCAGGTTCTAATGGAGGTCGATACCAGTACTGGCGTGGTCATATCAGTGATTGCAGAGTTATTTTTTAACAAAATTTGCTTGGGAATCTAGCCCTTAAGCTTGCACAAAACTTTGGCTTGGCTGAGAAGCTATACCAGGGAACCTTTACAGAATAAGGGTACAACTTTGGTTCCAATGTCTTATGAAAAGCAACTGGTTCAGCTACCAGTGATTATAGTAAAAGACTTGGGCCCAAACTTGATGGGGAGAAATTGGTTATGAGAGATTCATCTATATTGGCTCAATGTTTTTTAATTAGAAAATGACTGCTTAATTGAAGTCCTAATTAAATACTCAGGAGTTTTTCAGGAAAGACTAGGAACTATCAAAGGAGCCAAGATCACTTTACAAGTTGACCAATAGGCAATTGTGCAATTGCGCAAGGTCTGCCCATTTCCATTTGTAGACACTGCAATCAGAAAGCTGAAAAGTGAAGGAATCATCAAACCAGTCTAATTTGTAGAACAGGTAGCATTGGTCAAAATGATTTTGAAGCCCAACATGTTGACCCACCTTTGTGCGGATTTTAAACAAATGGTAAATCACTTTTTGCAGCTGGATAAATACCCAACTGCTCAAATAGAGGAAGAAAATGTAAGGCTGGCGGTGTCTGTCCTTCACAAAGATGGATATGAACCACAATTGCAATTATGTCTACATGAGGATTCCCAGAAGTATGCTACAATTTATACCCATGAATGTATGTGCCAATATGCGATTTTGCACATTGTCAACTTATTCAATTTTTTAACGCACGATAAGGAACCTTTTTCAAGATCTACGTCTGGTAGCCATTTAGCAAGATCACATTTTAATAAGAGGGAAAACTAATAGTGGACACTTAGAGAACTTAAATATAGTTCTAAGACATTTTTCCAAAGTGGACATATGCATAAGGAGGGAAAAATGTGTGTACCAGTTTCCCAAAGTGACCTACATGGGTGACACGATCAACAAGTCTGTGTTACACCTGTTGGAAGATAAGGTGAGGGTGACCAAAGGTACCCTGGGACCCAAATCTGCCCAAGGGCTTAGGTCACTTCGAGGGCTGGTAAATTATTACGGCAATCATCCTGGCAGAGATAGTAGGAACTGCTGATGCTGGAGAATCTGAGATAACACGGTGTGAAGCTGGATGAACACCGCAGGCCAAGCAGCATCAGAGAAGCAGGGCTCTGGACTCTTCTTCAAAAATGGAGAAAGAGAAGGCGGGGATTTGGATGGAAGATGGATAAAAGAGTAGTAGGTGGGGAGGAGATGGACTGGTCAAGGAGGTGGGGATGGAGCCAGTAAAGGTGAGTGCAGGTGGGGAGTTAGGATGGGGGTTGGCCAGTCAAGGGAAGATGGACAGGTCAAGGAGGCAGGAATGAGGCTGGCAGGTAGGAGGTGGGGACGGGAATTGAGGTGGGAGGAGCAGGTAGGTGGGAGAAAGGACGGACAGGTTAGGGAAGCGGGGACAAGCTGGCTGGTTTTGGGAAGAGGGGGGAGGGGATATTTTGAAGCTTGTGAAATCCACATTGATACTATTGGGCTGCAGGTTTCCCAAGCGGAATATGAGATGCTGTTCCTGCAACGTTCGGGTTGCATTGTTGTGACACTGTGGGAGGCCCAGGATGGACATGCCGTCCAGGAATGGGAGGGAGAGTTGAAGTGGTTCGCGACTGGGAGGTGCAGGTCATTTGTTGGGAACCGAGCATAGGTCTTCCACAAAGTGGTCTTCAAGCCTCCACTTGGTTTCCCTGATGTAGAGGAGGCCACAAACGGGATCAGTATGCCATGTTAACAGATGTGCAGGTGAGCATTTGTTTGATTTGGAAGGTCTTGTGGCCTGGGATGGGGGTGAGGAGGGAGGTGTAGGGCCAGGTGTAGCACTGCTGTGGCAGGGGAAAGTGTTGGGGCTAGTGGGGAGTGTGGAGCGGACAAGGAAGTCACGGACAGGGTAGTCCTCCGGAAGGCGGATAAAGTTGGGGAGGGGAAAAATGTCCTTGGTAATGGGGTCAGATTGCAGATTGTGGAAGTTGCAGAGGATGATGGGTTAGATCCGGAAGTTGGTGGGATGATACTTGAGGATGAGGGGGATTCTGTTTTGGTTGTTATTATGGGGAGCGGGTGTGAGGGATGAGTTGTGGGAAATGTGAGAGACACGGTCGAGGGCATTTTCGACCACTGTGGAGGGGATGTTGCAGTCATGATAAACGAGGACATCTGGGATGTCCGGGAGTGGAATGCCTCATCTTGGGAGTAGATGCAGTGGAGGCAAAGAAGTTGGGACTAGGGGATGGCATTTTTGCAGGAAGTGGGTGAGAAGAGGTGTATTCCAGGTAGCTGTGGGAGTCGGTGGGCTTGAAATAGATATCAGTTTCCAGGTGGTTGCCAGAGATGGAAACAGAGAGGTCCAGGAAGGAGAGAGAGGTAATGGAAATGGTCCAGGTGAACTTAAGGTTGGGGCGGAAGGTGTTAGTGAAGCGGATGAACTGATCGAGCTCCTTGTGGGAGCATGAGGTGGCATCGATACAGTCATCAATGTAATGGAGTAAGAGATGGGATTTAGGGTCAGTGTAACTTTGGAAGATGGATTGTTCCACGTAACCTATAAAGAGGCAGGCATAGCTTGGGCCCACGCGGGTACCCATGGCCACCCCCTTCGTCTGTAAGAAGTGGGAGGAATTGAAGGAGAAGTTTTTAAGGGTGAGGATGTGTTCAGCTAAGCGGATGAGGGTGTCAGTGGAGGGGGACTGGTCCAGCCTGAGGGACAGGCCATCTGCATGAGGAATGCAAGTGTACAGGGACGAGATGTCTATGGTAAAGCTGAGGTGTTGGAGACCAGGGAATCGGAAGTTTTGGAGGAGGGGAAGGGCTTGGGTAGTGCCCATCGCCGCCTCCCTGACCTGTCCATCTTCCCTTGACTGACCAACTCCCATCCTAGCTCCCCACCTACACACACCTTTAGTGGCTCCATCCCCAGCTCTTTGACCTCTACCTGCTCCCTTATCCATCGCCCATTCACCTCCCCCACACTCCCTATTTATTTCAGAACCCTCTTCCCCTCCCCCATTTCTCATGAAGGGTCTAGATCCGAAACGTCAGCTTTCTTGCTCCTAAGATGTTGTTTGGCCTGCAGTGTCCATCCAACTCTACACCTTGCTATCTCAGATTCACCAGAATCGGCAGTTCCTACTATCTCATGATCCTAAGGATATTTTCCTTGGATTTGTTAAGACACAACTTTAATACTCCCATTGCATGTATACAAAGCTGGAGCATTTCAACAAAGCAGATTTTTCTACATCTCCAATAACAATCCTGAATTTAAATTTAATAGTTGGTGCTGTTCATTACAACAGCAACCATTACGTTTTTCTCCATGTGGTATCTCCTGAAGTTATGCAGCTTTAAGCTTGAGATTCAATGTACATTTTCAAGGCATTTGTTACTTCTGTAATTTCATTTCTTCCAGGCTCCCAGTTAGCTGACTTTGTTGATAGAATTATTTTAAATCTATCTCTTTTGCAGAATCTCTCTTCTCTACTCCCTCATCTCGACTGACACACAGCTCCATTTTGTCTTCTTGCCATGGTTTCTTTCTTCCCACTTACCACTTTTTTCTCTCCCAATACTCCTCTGGTGTACAGTCCTTCTCTTTCCACTTGCCTCGGAGTCTTCTCACCTGCACACCCCACCGTTTCATCTTGCACTCACTTTCTCCTCCAAAGCCTTGAATTCTCCTCTGTCTTTCGACCTCACAGCCACTTCCACCACCACCCCAACCAAGAACTTAACTAGAGAATCACTGCACTTACCTCCCCACTGCCTTCTGCTCTTCTGGTCACTAAATTTTGTTTTCCCACATTTGCTGCTGATTGGCTCACTTGCGAACAATGTATTTTAAGCACTGTCTGACCTGAGCCAATCTTTGTACATTTTTTCAAATTTTTTTTCTAGGGGTAAGGATATTATAGCTCCTCCCCTAACAAACACAGTTTCAGTCTTATTTCTGATTTCTGAAGAAGGACCTGGCCCGAAACATCAGCCTTCCTGCTCCTCCAATGCTGCTTGGCCTGCTGTGTTCATCCAGCCGTACACCTTGTTATTACAGTTTCAGTCTATTTATTTTTATTGGATAAGGAGATGAAAAGGGAGGTTTATGCAGATATCAAGGTTTAAAAACAGCAGATTCCCTAGAGAAGTATAGATGTGGCAAGGGGAAGCTTGTATTATTAGGATATTAGGAGAGCAAAAAGGGGCATGAAAGAATAATGTTAAGACAAACAAAGGAAAATTTAAAGTTATAAGTACATTAAGCTTAAAAGGTTAACTAGGGAAAGAATGGGGCCCATTAAGGACCACAGTGGTCATTTGTGCATGGAGCCAGATGACATACTTCAGTTCTAAATGAATACTGTGTGTCAATATTCACTAGTGGGAGAGATTGTGGTTACAGGTACCGGAGAGAAAGATTATGATACAATTAATGAGATTAGCATAGACAGAGAGGAGAGTCTGAGTGGGCTGGCAGCCACATAAGTAGATAAGTATCCAGGACCAGACGACCTATATCCCAGAATTTGGAGGCAAGGGAGGAATCAGTAGGCATGCTGACAATAATTTTCAATTCCCCTCTGGCCACAAAAGATGTGAGAGAAGGCTGAAGGTCAGCCAATGTAGTACCATTATTCAAGAAGGGAGCGAAAGATAAACCAAGAAACTACAGGCTAGTCAGTCTAACTTGAGTGGTGGGAAACTATTGGAAGCAATTCCTAAAACAGAGTTGATCTATTTTTGCCAAGCAGAGATTACTAAAGAACAGTCAGCATTGTTTTGTTAAGAGGAGATCATGGCTGACCAACTTGTTTGAATTTTTCGAAGAGGGGACCGTGAAGACAGATGAGGGCAATGTTTTTGATGTAGCCTACTTGGAGTTCAGCAATGCTTTTGATAAGGTTCCACATGGGAGACTAATAGCAAAGACAAGATCCCATGGGATCCAAGGAAGTTTGTCTAATTAGATCCAGAATTGGCTGAGTTTCAGGAAGTAGAGGGTGATGGCCGAGGGGCGTTTTTGTGTGACTGGAGGTCTGTGTCCAGTTGAGATTAATGGTGGAGCATTGGCTGTTTGTGATATATGCACATATAAATGTTCTAGGGTTGATCTGTAAGTTTTCAGACTAAGCAAAAATTGGTAGGGTGGTAAGTAGTGGGGAAGATAGGCAGACTACAAGAGGATATAGACGGGTCAGTCAGACGGCCTGCTCAGTGGAAGATGGAACTGAAATCAGACAAATCTGAGATGATGTGCTTGGGAAGGACAAACAAGGCGAGGGAATACATGGTAGGACCCCAGGAAGCACCAAGAATCAGAAGGACCCTTGATGTGCATGTCCACCAATCCCTTAAGTGAGTGGGATTAAGAAGGCATATGGGATAATTGCCTTTATTATCTGAGGTTTAGAATTTAAGAACAGGGAGGTTATGCTGGAACTGTATGAAAAGTTGCCTAGGTCACAGCAGGAATATTGTGTGCAGTTCTGGAATGAGGATGTGAAGGCTAGATAGGTTAGCCAATGAAAATTGAATGCATCACTGAATGAAATGCGATGCAGTGACTGAGAGAAATGCGATGCAGTGACTGAGAGAAATGCGATGCAGTGACTGAGTGAAATGGGATGCAGTGACTGCGTGAAATGGGATGAAGTGAATGAGTGAAATGAGATGCAGTGACTGATGGAAATTGGATGCAGTGACAGAGTGACATGAGCTGCAGTGACTGAGTGAAATGAGATGCAGTGTCTGATGTAAATGTGATGCAGTGACTGAGGTACTGGGAAGGAGTGAGTGTGTTAATAGGGATGCAGTGCCTGAGCGGGCTTGGGGTGCAGTGACCGAGGGACCTGGGATGCAGTGACTGAGTGAAATGGGATGCAGTGACTGACGGAAATGGGATGCAGTGACTGAGGGAAATGGGATGCAGTGACTGAGGGAAATGGGATGCAATCACTGAGTGAAATGCAATGCAAAGACTGAGGGAAAGGAGATGCTGTGACGATGGGAAATGGGATACAGTGAGTATGGGAAATTGAATGCAGCGTCTGTGAGATATTAGAAACAGTGACTGATGGAAATTGGACGCAGTGACTGTGGTGAAGGAGATGCAGTGATTGAGGAAATGGGATGTAGTGACTGAGGGACATGGGATGCAGTGACTGAGGGACATGGGATGCCTTGACTGACGGAAATGGGATGCAGTGATTGACGGAAATTGAATGTAGCCTCAGTGAGAAACGGGATACAGTGACTGAGTGAAATGGGATGCAGTGACTGAGGGAAGTGGGATGCAGTGACTGAGTGAAATGGGATGTATTGACTGATGGAATTGGGGTGCAGTGACCACATCAGCACTGGGTGATGATCCTGGCCAGGTGTTAGATTTCAAAGTCGTTGATCACCTTGGTGATAGCGATCACAATTCTGTTATGTTTACTTCAGTGATGGAAAGGTATAGGTGTACACCACTGGGCAAGAGTTATAGCTGGGGGAAAGGCAATTACGAAGAGATTATGCAAGATTTAGGGAGCATAGGATTGGGAAGGAAACTGCAGTGGATGGGCACAATAGAAATGTGGAGCTTATTCAAGGAAAAGCTCCTGTGTGTCCTAGATAAGTATGTACCTGTCAGGCAGGGAGTAAGCTGTAGGGTGCGGGAGCCGTGGTTTACGAAGGAAGTGGAATTTCTGCTCAAGAGGAAGAAGAAGGCTTCTGTTACTTTCAGATGTGAAGGCTCAGTTAGGGTGATTGAGGGTTACAAGGTAGCCAGGAAAGACTGAAAGAGAGAGCTCAGAAGATCCAGGAGGAGACATGAGAAGTTGTTGGCGGATAGGATCAGGGTAAACCCTAAGGGTTTCTATCGGTATTTAAGGAATAAAAGAATGACAAAAGTAAGATGACGCCCAATCAAGGATAGTAGCGGTAAGTTGTGTGTGGAGTCAGATGAGATAGGGGAAGCGCTAAATGAATATTCTTCAACAGTATTCACTCTAGAAAACGACAATGTTGTCGAGGAGAATACAGAGATACAGGCTACTGGACTAAGTGGGATTGAGGTTCACAAGGAAGAGGTATTTGAAATCCTACAGAGGGTGAAGATAGCTATGGCCCCTGGGCCGGATGGGATTTATTCTCGGATCCTCTGAGAATCCAGGGAGGAGATTGCCGAGCCTTTGGCATTGATCTTTAACTCATCATTGTCTACAGGAATAGTGCCAGATGACTGGAGGATAGCAATTGTGGTTCCCCTGTTCAAGAAGGGGAGTAGAGACAACCCTGGTAATTATCGGCCAGTGAGCCTGACCTCAGTTGTTGGTAAAGTGTTGAAAAAGGTTATATGGGATAGGATTTACAATCATCTAGAAAAGAATAAATTGATTCGGTATAGTCAGCACGGTTTTGTGAAGGGAAGGTCGTGCTTCACAAACCTTATTGAGTTCTTTGAGAAGGTGACCAATCAGATAGATGAGAATAAACCGGTTGATGTGGAGTATATGGATTTCAGCAAGGCGCTCGATAAGGTTCCCCATAACAGACTATTGTACAAAATGCAGAGGAATGGAATTGTGGGAGATATAGCAGTTTGGATCGGAAATTAGCCTGCTGAAAGAAGACAGAGGGTGGTAGTTGATGGGAAACGTTCATCCTGGAGACCAGTTACTGGTGGTGTACCGCAAGGGTCGGTGTTGGGTCCACTGCTGTTTGTCATTTTTATAAATGACCTGGATGAGGGCGTAGAAGGATGGGTTAGCAAATTTGCAGATGACACTAAGATCGGTGGACTTGTGGATAGTGACAAAGGATTGGTTGCAGAGAGACATAGATAAGCTGCAGAGCTGGGCTGAGAGGTGGCAAATGGAGTTTAATGCAGACAAGTGTGAGGTGATGCACTTTGGTAGGAGTAACCAGAAGGCAAAGTACAGGGCTAATGCTAAGATGCTTAGTAGTATAGATGAGCAGAGAGATCTCGGTGTCCATGAACACAGATCCTTGAAAGTTGCCACCCAGGGTGACAGGGCTGTTAAGAAGGCATACAGTGTTTTAGCTTTGATTAATAGAGGGATCGAGTTCCGGAACCAAGAGGTTATGGTGAAGCTGTACAAAACTCTGGTGCGGCCACACTTGGAGTATTGGTACAGTTCTGGTCACCGCATTGTAAGAAGGATGTGGAAGCTTTGAAAAGGGTGCAGAGGAGATTTACTAGGATGTTGCCTGGTATGGAGGGAAGGTCTTAGAATGAATGGCTGAGGGACTTGAGGCTGTTTTCATTAGAGAGAAGAAGGTTGAGAGGTGACTTAATTGAGGCATATAAAATAATCAGAGGGTTAGATATGGTGGATAGGGAGAGCCTTTTTCCTCGGATGGTGACGGCGAACACGAGGGGGCATAGCTTTAAATTGGGGGGTGAAAGATATAGGACAGATGTCAGAGGTAGTTTCTTTACTCAGAGAGTAGTAAGGGATGGAACGCTTTGCCTGCAACGGTCGTAGATTTGCCAACTTTAGGTACATTTAAGTCGCCATTGGATAAGCATATGGGCGTACATGGAATAGTGCAGGTTAGATGGGCTTGAGTTCGGCATGCCAGGTCGGCACAAGATCGAGGGCCGAAGGGCCTGTACTGTGCTGTAATGTTCTATGTTCTATGTTCTAAAATGGGGTGTTAAAGGGATAGGTTAGGGGTCTGGGTGGGATGGTCTTTGGATAGTTGGTATGGACTCAATGGGCTAAATGGCCTCTTTCTACACTGTAAGGATTCTATGATCCTAAAGAAAGCATATGTATTCTCAGCTTTATTAATTGAGGCATAGAATACAAAACAAGGAGGTGATGTTAATCTTATACAAGACACTTGTTAGTCCCCAGCTAAAGTATTATGTACAGTTATGGGCACCACACTATAGAAAACATGTGAATACATCGGAGGTAGTGCAGAAGCAATGTACTAGACTGGTTCCAAGTATAAAAAACTTCAGCGATAGATTGAAGAATTTGGAACTATCCCCATCCAGAACTTTTCTGTCAACTCCAATGAAGAGAAGGACAGCAACGGCAGAGCTCTGCTGGAATTCGCCCTCGCAGAACGCGAGCCGCCGGCTCCTGACCGCTCCGACATGGAAAGGCCCAAACCTGAGGGTGAAAGTGCGGGCAATCTCCTTGGCTGGGAGGAGATCTATTTGAGGTTTTCAAAGTTATGAGTAGGCTGGATAGAGTAGATAGGGAGAAGCTTGTCCTACTTGTATATGAAACAAGAATGTGAGTGCACAGATTTATAAAGTGATGCACAAATGGAGCAAGGATGATGTGAGAAAAAATATTTTCACACAGTTAGTTGTTAAGGCATGGAATGCACTGTCTGAAAACATGGTGGAGGCAGGGTTTAATTGAGGTTTCCAAGAGGATGTTGCATTTTTTTTGGATAGCAATGGTGTGCAGAAATTTGGACAAAAGAATTGACATTGGCACGAGGTAATATAGAACCAGTATAGGTACAATGGGCCAAATAGCTTCCTCCTGCACCATAATAATTGTGATTTTGTAAACACTGTGCTGATTGGCCTATTTATACATTCTATGTAATTCATGTTTCCAAGTTTATTTCATTATAAGAAAGTGCCTCCACAGGGCTCTTATTAGGATGGGATGATGGACAGATTCTGATACTTTGGCACAGTTTTCATAACATTAACTCAGATGTTATTTTCATCCCAATGACTGTCTTCATGGATGGCTGTGCAGAAACATAATCTGAAGAGCTCCCTTCTTATTTATTTATTAATAATCTTTTATTTAGTTCACAATCTTTTAATTAGCATTGCATATGATCCACTAATTTTCTTTGCTCAAAAATAAAATGTGCACATACTTGAAATCTGAGATAAGCATGGAATATGTGGTAAATACTGAATAGATCAGACAGCATCTGTGGAGACAGAAACAGTTAACATTTACAATTAGTGATCTTCCTATGAAACCTGAAGTAGTAGTAATAGCAAATATAGATGTGGTATTTTGGGTGGAGAGCTAAACAATGAACAAAAGTGATTGGCTATGATACGGTGGAAAACAGGGAAGATGCATAAAAAGAAATGCCGTTATGAGACAGAGAAAGGTGGCAACTAAAGAAGCAAGATGAAATAGGAAAAGGCAAAAATAAATGAGTTGCTCTTTATAAAATTGGGGAAGAAATTATGATCAGAAATCGATGAACTCAATTTGGAGACGTGAAGTCTGTAAAGCATCTAAGGATGAAGTGCTGTTCCTTATTGGCCTGTTTTTCTTTATACCTTCAGGGTGTGGAGGTTATATTGTTTAGATCAGCATTATTGCTCACCCGATTGCCATTAGTAGTGAGGCGCTTTTTTTTTAAACTGCAGTCAACGTGGTGTAGTTCCCACATATCTCCTGGGAGAATTTCCAGGATTTTAAAAAGTGTCACTGAAGGAATAGCGAAGAATTTCCAAGTTAGGAATGGTGAACTTAGAGGGTGACATGCAATTGGTGATATTCTCGTGTACCTGCCTCCCTCGACTTGATGGTATAGGTCAGAATTTTGAAAGACGCACCGTAAGGAGCCTTGAGAATTTTTAAATGTCCTTTTGCAGCCATTTGAAATCATTCTCATTATTTGCCCAAATTTTAAGTTTGGCAATATCAGCAAAATTTAAAATAATTTTGTATTTTAGTAGCTTTGTATTATAGTATCAGCATGCAAAACAAAACTTTTCACTATACTTGGGTACATGTGACAATAATAAATAAAATCAAATCAAATATCCAAATCATTTATAAGGATCAAATTTGCCTAGCTCTGAGCCTTGTGGAACTTCCCCATCTCCCACCTTCCTGTTAATAAATAAAAATTTTTCATCAATGGCTGATTTCTTAACCTCTGGTTGCACTTTGGCCCAATGCTTCTGATCTTTGTGACACCAGCAGGGAGGGTGTGAGTAGGCCTGGCGACCTAGCTAAAAGTAGCTGTTAATAGGCAGCAGGGTGAAGGGGATTGTAAATACTGACTGAGATAATGGGAACTGCAGATGCTGGAGATTCCAAGATAATAAAATGTGAGGCTGGATGAACACAGCAGGCCAAGCAGCATCTCAGGAGCACAAAAGCTGACGTTTCGGGCCTAGACCCTTCATCAGAGAGGGGGATGGAGGGAGGGAACTGGAATAAATAGGGAGAGAGGGGGAGGCGGACCGAAGATGGAGAGTAAAGAAGATAGGTGGAGAAGGTGTGGGTGGGGAGGTAGGGAGGGGATAGGTCAGTCCAGGGAAGACGGACAGGTCAAGGAGGTGGGATGAGGTTAGTAGGTAGCTGGGGGTGCGGCTTGGGGTGGGAGGAAGGGATGGGTGAGAGGAAGAACCGGTTAGGGAGGCAGAGACAGGTTGGACTGGTTTTGGGATGCAGTGGGTGGGGGGGAAGAGCTGGGCTGGTTGTGTGGTGCAGTGGGGGGAGGGGATGAACTGGGCTGGTTTAGGGATGCAGTGGGGGAAGGGGAGATTTTGAAACTGGTGAAGTCCACATTGATACCATATGGCTGCAGGGTTCCCAGGCGGAATATGAGTTGCTGTTCCTGCAACCTTCGGGTGGCATCATTGTGGCAGTGCAGGAGGCCCATGATGGACATGTCATCAAGAGAATGGGAGGGGGAGTGGAAATGGTTTGCGACTGGGAGGTGCAGTTGTTTGTTGCGAACTGAGCGGAGGTGTTCTGCAAAGCGGTCCCCAAGCCTCCGCTTGGTTTCCCCAATGTAGAGAAAGCCGCACCGGGTACAGTGGATGCAGTATACCACATTGGCAGATGTGCAGGTGAACCTCTGCTTAATGTGGAATGTAATCTTGGGGCCTGGGATGGGGGTGAGGGAGGAGGTGTGGGGACAAGTGTAGCATTTCCTGCGGTTGCAGGGGAAGGTGCCGGGTGTGGTGGGGTTGGAGGGCAGTGTGGAGCGAACAAGGGAGTCACGGAGAGAGTGGTCTCTCCGGAAAGCAGACAGGGGTGGGGATGGAAAAATGTCTTGGGTGGTGGGGTCGGATTGTAAATGGCGGAAGTGTCGGAGGATAATGCGTTGTATCCGGAGGTTGGTAGGGTGGTGTGTGAGAACGAGGGGGATCCTCTTGGGGCGGTTGTGGCGGGGGCGGGGTGTGAGGGATGTGTCGCGGGAAATGCGGGAGACGCGGTCAAGGGCGTTCTCAATCACCGTGGGGGGGAAGTTGCGGTCCTTAAAGAACTTGGACATCTGGGATGTGCGGGAGTGGAATGTCTTATCGTGGGAGCAGATGCGGCGGAGGCGGAGGAATTGGGAATAGGGGATGGAATTTTTGCAGGAGGGTGGGTGGGAGGAGGTGTATTCTAGGTAGCTGTGGGAGTCGGTGGGCTTGAAATGGACATCAGTTACAAGCTGGTTGCCTGAGATGGAGACTGAGAGGTCCAGGAAGGTGAGGGATGTGCTGGAGATGGCCCAGGTGAACTGAAGGTTGGGGTGGAAGGTGTTGGTGAAGTGGATGAACTGTTCGAGCTCCTCTGGGGAGCAAGAGGCGGCGCCGATACAGTCATCAATGTACCGGAGGAAGAGGTGGGGTTTGGGGCCTGTGTAGGTGCGGAAGATGGACTGTTCCACGTAACCTACAAAGAGGCAGGCATAGCTGGGGCCCATGCGGGTGCCCATGGCCACCCCCTTAGTCTGTAGGAAGTGGGAGGAGTCAAAAGAGAAGTTGTTGAGTGTGAGGACGAGTTCCGCTAGGCGGATGAGAGTGTCGGTGGAGGGGGCCTGGTCGGGCCTGCGGGACAGGAAGAAGCGGAGGGCCTTGAGGCCATCTCCATGCGGAATGCAGGTGTACAGGGACTGGACGTCCATGGTGAATATGAGGTGTTGGGGGCCAGGGAATTGGAAGTCCTGGAGGAGGTGGAGGGCGTGGGTGGTGTCACGGACATAGGTGGGGAGTTCCTGGACCAAAGGGGAGAAAATGGAGTCCAGATAGGTGGAGATGAGTTCGGTGGGGCAGGAGCAGGCTGAGACGATGGGTCGACCAGGGCAGGCAGGTTTGTGGATTTTGGGAAGGAGATAGAAACGGGCCGTGCGGGGTTGGGGAACAATGAGGTTGGAGGCTGTGGGTGGGAGGTCCCCTGAGGTGATGAGGTCATGAATGGTGTTGGAGATGATGGTTTGGTGCTCGGGTGTGGGGTCATGATCGAGGAGGCGGTAGGAGGTGGTGTCGGAGAGTTGGCGTCTGGCCTCGGCGATGTAGAGGTCAGTACGCCATACTACCACTGCGCCACCCTTGTCTGCGGGTTTGATGGTGAGGTTGGGGTTGGAGCAGAGGGAGCGACCTCCCAGTCGCAAACCATTTCCACTCCCCCTCCCATTCTCTTGATGACATGTCCATCATGGGCCTCCTGCACTGCCACAATGATGCCACCCGAAGGTTGCAGGAACAGCAACTCATATTCCGCCTGGGAACCCTGCAGCCATATGGTATCAATGTGGACTTCACCAGTTTCAAAATCTCCCCTTCCCCCACTGCATCCCTAAACCAGCCCAGTTCATCCCCTCCCCCCACTGCACCACACAACCAGCCCAGCTCTTCCCCCCCACCCACTGCATCCCAAAACCAGTCCAACCTGTCTCTGCCTCCCTAACCTGTTCTTCCTCTCACCCATCCCTTCCTCCCACCCCAAGCCGCACCCCCAGCTACCTACTAACCTCATCCCACCTCCTTGACCTGTCCGTCTTCCCTGGACTGACCCATCCCCTCCCTACCTCCCCACCCACACCTTCTCCACCTATCTTCTTTACTCTCCATCTTCGGTCCGCCTCCCCCTCTCTCCCTATTTATTCCAGTTCCCTCCCCCCATCCCCCTCTCTGATGAAGGGTCTAGGCCCGAAACGTCAGCTTTTGTGCTCCTGAGATGCTGCTTGGCCTGCTGTGTTCATCCAGCCTCACATTTTATTATCTGTAAATACTGACTGTCTGACTCCCTTCTCCAGCTACCTTTGAGCATGGGTATCCTTGGAAAGGGAGCACACAGTGCCCACCAATACCCTCAAAACCTTAAGACAGTGTTGGGGCTGGATCACCTTGTCTTTCCGTCCAACACTGCTTTAATTTAGTTTCTCCTGTGTTCATCCCTTTTCTAAAAAAAAAGTTCTGTTATTTTTACACTTCCCCTGGTGGGCTGTGTTTCTAATTTGTGGCTTGTTAATTCAGTGATTATCCAAAAAGCTGAATTTCTCCCCAGTGGAGTGTTATCTTCTGCACAGGGAAACGGTCTAGACAGAGAGGTGAAAAGTGATCTTCATAGAACATAGAACAATACAGTGCAGAACAGGCCCTTCGGCCCTCGATGTTGTGCTGACCTGTGAACTAATCTAAGCCCATCCCCCTACACTATCCCATCATCATTCATATGCTTGTCCAAGGACTGTTTAAATGCCCCGAATGTGGTTGAGTTAACTATATTGGCAGGCAGGGTGTTCCACACCCTTACCACTCTCTGAGTAAAGAACCTGCCTCTGACATCTGTCTTAAATCTATCACCCCTTAATTTGTAGCTATGCCCCCTTGTACAAGCTGAAGTCATCATCCTGGGAAAAAGGCTCTCACTGTTCACCCTATCTAATCTTCTGATCATCTTGTATGTCTCTATTAAATACCCTCTTAGCCTTCTTCTCTCCAATGAGAACTGACCCAAGTCCCTCAGCCTTTCTCCATAGGGCCTTCGCTCCAGACCAGGTAACATCCTGGTAAATCTCCTCTGCACCTTTTCCAATGCCTCCACATCCTTCCTGTAATGGGGCGACCAGAGCTGCACACAATATTCCAAGTGTGGCCGGACTAGCATTTTGTACAGTTGCAGCATGACATCACGGCTCTGGAACTCAATCCCTCTACCAATAAAACCTAACACACCATAAGCCTTCTTAATAGCACTATCAAGCTGGGTGGCAACTTTCAGGGATCTATGTACATGGACACCAAGATCCCTCTGCACATCCACACTACCAAGAATCTTTCCATTGACCCAGTATTCTGCCTTCTTATTAGTCTTCCCAAAGTGAATCACCTCACATTTATCCGCATTGAACTCCATTTGCCACCTTTCAGCCCAATTCTGCAGTTTATCCAAGTCTCCCTGTAACCTGCAATATTCTTCCACACTGCCACCATTCCACTCACTTCAGTGTCATCTGCAAACTTACTAACCCATCCACAAATGCCTGTGTCCAAGTCATTTATAAAAATGACAAACAGCAGTGGTCCCAAAACAGATCATTGAGGCACACCACATTGAGTGACCTGACTCCAGGCTGAATATTTTCCATCAACCACCACTCGTTGGCTTTCTGTAAGAAGGCAGTTTCTAATCCAAATTGCTAAATCTCCCTCAATCTCGTGCCTCCGTATTTTCTCCAATAGCCTACCATGTGGAACATTATCATGAGGTTTCATATCAATGAGGTTTGTGAGACACGCCCTGCCCTTGACAAATCCATGCTGACTATCTCCAATCAAATTGTTGCTTGCTAGATGATTATAAATCCTATCTCTTATAATCCTTTCCAAAACTTTTCCTACAACAGACGTAAGGCTCACTGGTCTATAATTGCACTGGTCTCTACTGCCCTTCTTGAACAAAGGCACAACATTTGCAACCCTCCAGTCCTCTGGTGCTAAACCTGTAGACAATGAGGACTCAAAGGTCAAGGCCAAAGTCTCCGCCACCTCCTCCCTAGCTTCCCAGAGAAGCCTCGGAAAAATCCCATCTGGCCCAGGGGATTTATCTACCTTCACACCTTCTAGAATTGATAACACCTCCTCTTTACTAACCTTAATCCTTTCAATTCTAGTAGCCCATAACTCAGTCATCTCCTCTACAATATTCTCCTGTTCCTGAGTGAAAACAGATGAGAAGTAATCATTTAGCGCCTCTCCGATCTCCACAGGGTCCACACACAACTTCCCACTTCTGTCTTTGACTGACCCTATTCCTATCCTAGTCATCCTCTTATTCCTCATATACCTACAGAAAGTTTTAGCGTTCTCCTTTATTCTACCTGCCAATGTTTGCTCATGTCCCCTCCTTGCTCTTCTTAACTCTCTCTTTAAATCCTTCCTAGCTAATCTGTAACTCTCCATCGCCTCATCTGAACCATCTCGTCTCATTGTCACATAAGCCTTGCTCTTCCGCTTAACAAGAGATACAACTTCTTTCATAAACCACGGTTCCCTTACCTTATTGCTTCCTCCCTGCCTGACAGGGACATACCTATCAAGGACATGCAATATCTGTTCCTTAAACCAGCTCATACATTTCGATTGTCCCCATCCCCTCCATTTTGCTAACCCGTTCTATTCCTCCTAAGTCTTGCCTAATCGCATTATAATTGCCCTTCCCCATCTATAACTCTTGCCCTGTGGCACATTCCTATCCCTTTCCATCGCGAAAGTAAACAACCGAATTATGGTCATTCTCTCCAAAGTGCTCACCTACCACTAAATCAAACACCTGGCCTGGGTCATTACCAAGTACCACATCCAGTGTGGCCTCCCCTCTTGTCGGCCCTTCGACATACTATGTCAGGAAACCTTCCTGCACACATTGGACAAATGTGTTCGTACTCTTCTAAAGTTTTATAAACAAACTGTGTAAATTTCTCAAAGTATGTTGCTGCTAAATTCAACTTCTGGATATTGGTGTTTGAAACATCCTGTTCCCCGGAGTTGAATTGGTCTGAGATTGAGATTAGCGTGAGCACTGGGATCAGTCTGGAAACAATTGTTTCTACCTCCACTCCCTGAAGTTGGAGTTTAGGGTTGCTTAGGTCTCTAGCTCCCTGCTTCTGGATTTGGAATGGTCTTGAAATGGAAATTGGATTTGGAATGGATTGTTTTGGAATACAGTTGTCTGTTTCCTGGTCCTTGAAAATTGAGTTGATGTGCAATAATGCTAATTTTGGTTTCAACTCTGTATTTCTGACTCCCTTTCATTGGAACTGAATTGGGAATGGGATTGTTATGCTTCTGGCTCCTCTTCATTGAACATTAAAAAAACCACAGATGCTTGAAATCCATATGAAAGCAGAGACCTGCTGAGTTTCTCCAGCAATTTGACTGCATCTGTGGTTTGGGAATAGGATTGCTGCTGGTTCCGGGCACTGCCCCTGGATTGGGACAGGCATGAGAATGCCAATTCATTTGCTGCTGTTCCTGGCCCCTCTCCCCTGGCAGTTGAAATGTTAATGGGTTTGCTGCTGTTCCTACTCTCTGTCCGTCAGTTAGGTTGGGAATGGGAAATGACTGTGCTTGCGGCTTTCTCCTAGGATTGGGATGAAATTGGATTGAAGCTGGTTCAGTGTCTAGCCCTGGGTTGAGATGGGAATCCAGGTAATAGTCCAACAGATTCACTTGAAATCACAAGCTTTCCAGGCACTGCCCCTTTGTCAGGTGAAGGTTGTGATTTTACTTAACCCTGTGAGACTAAAACCTGGTATAACAGGTGTAGAGCTGGATGAACACAGCAGGCCCAGCAGCATCAGTGGAGCAGGAAGGCTGATGTTTCAGGTCAAGACCTTTTTCCAGAAAATCAAACTACAACCTTGTGTCGTGAGACTTCTGGCTTTGTCCACACCAGTCCAACACCGGCACCTTCACATGGGATCAGAATGAAATTACTGATGCTATTAGCTGGATGGGCTCGAGGTGACAAGTTGCAACCCATGTCCTCGTTTTTCAAGGACCGCAAAATCCTCCCTGCAGTGGTCAAGAACACCCTCGACCGTGTCTCCCGCATTTCCCGCAACTCATCCCTCACACCCCATCCCCTCAATAACAACCAAAAGAGAATCCCCCTCGTCTTCACATACGACCCCACCAACCTCCAGATCCAACACATCATCCTACGACACTTCCGCCATCTGCAATCCAATCCTACCACTAAAGACATTCTTCCCTCCCCAACCTTGTCTTTTTTCCGGTGGGACCACACTCTCCGTGACTCCCTTGTCCGCTCCACACTCCCCCCCCAACCCCACCACACCCTTCACTTTCCCCTGCAACCGGAGGGAGTGCTATACTTGCCCCCACACCTCCTCCCTCACCCCCATCCCAGGCTCCAAGAAGACTTTCCACATCAAACAGATGTTCACCTGCACATCTGCCAATGTGCTAAACTGCATCCGCTGCACCCACTGTGGCCTCCTCTACATTGGGGAAACCAAGCGGAGGCTTGGGGACCACTTTGCAGAACACCTTCACTCTGTTCTCAATAAACAACTGCAGCTCCCAGTTGCAAACCATTTCTACTCCCCCTCCCATTCCTCAGACGACACGTCCGTCATGGGCCTCCTGCAGTGCCACAATGATGCCACCCGAAGGTTGCAGGAACAGCAACTCATATTCCGCTTGGGAACCCTGCAGCCCAATGGTATCAATGTGGACTTCACCAGCTTCAAAATCTCCCCTTCCCCCACCGCATCCCAAAACCAGCCCAGTTCGTCCCCTCCCCCCACTGCACCACACAACCAGCCCAGCTCTTCCCCTCCACCCACTGCATCCCAAAACCAGTCCAGCCTGTCTCTGCCTCCCTAACTTGTTCTTCCTCTCACCCATCCCTTCCTCCCACCCCAAGCCGCACCCCCACCTACCTACTAACCTCATCCCACCTCCTTGACCTGCCCGTCTTCCCTGGACTGACCTATCCCCTCCCTACCTCCCCACCTACACCCTCTCCACCTATCTTCTTTTCTCTCCATCTTCGGTCCGCCTCCCCCTCTCTCCCTATTTATTCCAGAACCCTCACCCCATCCCCCTCTCTGTGAAAGGTCTAGGCCTGAAACGTCAGCTTTTGTGCTCCTGAGATGCTGCTTGGGCTGTTGTGTTCATCCAGCCTCACATTTTATTATCTTGGAATCTCCAGCATCTGCAGTTCCCATTATCTCACATTTTATTATCTCGGCTCTTGACGTGCCGTGCGATAGGCGTGGCTAATGACCGCCAATGAACGGGCAGCGTTAGTGACGTCACATGTGGGCGGGACGGAGGTCTGGTCGACGGAGAGGGAAGCATTTTAGAGCCGATTTGGGGAGAGGAGAGGAGCCACCATGGCTGGGGAGGCGATGCAGGTAGGAAGCGATGAGCAAACCGTCCGGCCTGTGAGTGATCAGAGGAGACCGTCAGGCTGGCGGCTTTCTTGGCTAGTCAGGTCTCGGCGCCGGTTCCAGAGACCCCGGCGGCACCGCCCGGAGTGGGAACGCTCCGCCGCATGATTGGCAGCTGGTAGCACCAATCAGCGAAGGGTCGGCGGCATCAGCAGCCAATTAGCGCGGAGGCGATGAAAACCCCACACTTGCCCTTGGGGTGGCGGTGTGGAGCTACAGTGGGCCGGGTCGCTGTGACCTGACAATGTAGAGCTCAGGGGTCTCGGCACCGCGGCTGGCTGGGGGGTGAGGGTAGATGTCAATACCCGGGGGGGTGCGGGGTGGAGAAGACATGGGGACGGTGGGTCTTATAGTGAGAATTTGGGGGAGTGGCTCCGCCCAACACTTGTCTGGAAGTTGTTTTGCTCTTGTGTCCACTGTGTGTTACTTTTTTATTATTCAGTGGGTAGTGTTCTCCTCGTCTGATCGCGGCCTGTAAATCTGATGCTCTTCCTGCCTGCTAGGTATTTTGAAAAGAGCGAATCTGAAAGTGTTTCCTGTTTATGGTTTCATTCTAAGAGAATTGCTGTCTGATCCATCACATTGGCCTTGTTTACGTGTGTGATGTGACCCCGGCTTCAACCTTGCTTAGAGGAACAGTACTAGGAAGAGTCACGGTGGTCCTCTTCGGGGTATTGCAAGGTTTTGCCTGATTTAAGAGGACGACCCCACCCCTCATTGTCCAATCAAACAGCATGATAGGAGTCGGTGTTCCGGGAGTTCAGTGATGAGAGTAATTTGGGTGGTAAAACTGTCCCAGCGTAAACCTGCTGATTCAGTTTAACAGATGTATTGGATCTGCATGCTTCTGTGTTGTAAAGATGCTGGAGCTAGTTGTACAAGATGATAGATTTGAGTGGACAGTGTGAAACGGAGGAGTGGAGCTAACTGGGTAACTCTTCAGAAACAGCCAGTGAAACCAAGAAAGGAAGAATGGACGCCTGTGTTATAAAATTCAGTGTTTAATTGGAAACCATATTGGATTTTTTCTCATCTCTAATGACTGTATGTACATTTCAGCTCCTGGGCTACCAAATAAGCCCACTGACAACTGTGGAGCTGGAGGAGCACAGTAGGCCAGGGCGCATTGTTGATGTTTTGACAGAAGGATCCTGACCCAAAACATTGACTTCCTGCTCTCCTGATACTTCCTGGCCTGCTGTGCTCCCCCAGCTCCACACTCTTATATCTGACCCAGCATCAGCAGTTCTTACAATCTCTAAATGAGCCCACTGGTTGTTTTTGTGCCGAACAAAAGGCAATGGATGTCGCATCATCCTCCGACACTTCCGCCATCTACAATCCAACCCCACCACCCAAGACATTTTTCCATCCACACCCTTGTCTGCCTTCCGGAGAGACCACTCTCTCTGTGACTCCCTTGTCCGCTCCACACTGCCCTCCAACCCCACCACACCTGGCATCTTCACCTGCAACCACAGGAAGTGCTACACTTGCCCCCACACCTCCTCCCTCACCCCTATACCCAGTCCCCAAGATGACTTTCCATATTAAGCAGAGGCTCACCTGCACATCCGCCAATGTGGTATACTGTATCTGTTGTGCCCGGTATGGCTTCCTCTACATTGGGGAAACCAAGCGGAGGCTTGGGGACCGCTTTGCAGAACACCTCTGCTCGGTTCGCAATAAACAACTGCACCTCCCAGTCGTGAACCATTTTAACTTCCCCTCCCATTCTTCAGATGACATGTCCATCATGGGCCTCCTGCAGTGCCACAAGGATGCCACCCGAAGGTTGCAGGAACAGCAACTCATGTTCTGCTTGGGAACCCTGCAGCCCATTGGTATCAATATGGACTTCACCAGCTTCAAAATCTCCCCTTCCCCCACCACATCCCACAACCAGCCCAGCTCATCCCCTCCCCCCCACTGCGTCCCAAAACCAGCCCAGCCTGTCTCTGCCTCCCTAACCTGTTCTTCCCCCTCACCCATCCCTTCCTCCCATGTCAAGCCGCACCTCAATTTCCTACCTACTAACCTCATCCCACCTCCTTGACCTGTCCCCTCCCTACCTCCCCACCTATACTCTCCTCTCCACCTATCTTCTTTTCTCTCCATCTTTGGTCCGCCCCCCCCCTCCCTCTCTCCCTATTTATTCCAGAACCCTCTCCCCATCCCCCTCTCTGATGAAGGGTCTAGGCCCGAAACGTCAGCTTTTGTGCTCCTGATATGCTGCTTGGCCTGCTGTGTTCATCCAGCTCCACACTTTGTTATCCTGGATTCTCCAGCATCTGCAGTTCCCATTATCTCTGATGCAATGGATGTCTTGTATGTTCTCGGTTTCTGCTTCTGCTGGTCTTGTCCCTTGCAATTGATTCAGCAAGATGATCTGCAAGTGGATAAGTCACACACCACTCTATTGTTTCTTTTCATCACTGAGATAAAATCCCTGTTTATTAACACTGAGAGTGCCTTCTGTGCATTGATTATAGCCAGCAGTTCATGTTGCTGTCTGATCAGCACCCTCTTTTTTGGCCTCTTTGTTTATGAAAGTATGTAATTGTATTAGAAGTGCTTCAGAGGAGGTTCACTTGATTGATTTCTGGGTAGGGGTTACAAGGAATTGTTGGTTGGTCATCTGGGCTTGGTTCTATTGGATCTAGAAGAATGAGAGGTGACCTTATTGAAATTTTTTGAACAGTCTTAACCAATGTAGATTTCAAAAGAATATATCCTGTGTAAGCAACTAGAATAAGGGGATGTAGCTTTAACAAAGGTTTCCCATTTAAGGCTGAGGTGAAGAGAATATTCTCAGAAGATTGAGAGCCCCACGCTTCTTCAGTGGGGTGGAGGCAGAATTGTTGAAAATTTTTAATGCAGAGTTAGTTGGTAATCTCAACTAACAAGGGAGTTGGGGGTTTTTGGGGTTGGAATTGCCTCTAAAGTTGGCATTGAGTGGTGGAACAGGTTTGAGAGTCTGAACAATCCACTTCTCCTAACTTGCATGTTCTCGAGGACAGTTAAAGAGTGGCAATAATGCCCCACGTTCTGTAAACAAATTTGGGAATAAGTAACAAAGAGTGTGCTTTAAAGAAAAGCAGAGACAGTCCTGGCTTCAGAGCAAATACTGAAAGTAAGAATCCTTTGTCAACGTTTGTTAAATTGTTGGTTATATCTCAGTTGGAGAATTGTGTCCAATTCCAAGCACTTGACTGTGGGATAAATGTTGGATAAGTGCTATTTATTTATTATTAGAGTGAAAACCTGAAGAGATTAGTGTTGTTTTCAGTACAAAACAAATTTCATATATAGGGAGGAAAAAAAATTATAGGCAGCGAAGGTATTTCTCAGAATGGGCTACTTGAAAGGGAAGTGAAGACAGTCATTTGTGAGTGAACTGAATAAATAATTGAATGGAATATTCCAAAGATGCAAAGAACAGGCAGTTGGGACTGATTTTTGAATAGCTGTTTCAAACAGCTGGCACATATTCTTTAGACTGAATGGCCTCCTGTGCTATAAGGTTCTGTTATTCTCAGTACCTGTATTGGTAAGGTATTGTGGTTGGAGCCCCACAGGGTTATACAGTACAATACAGTAGGCCCTTTGGATCAAGCAGTCTGTACTCCAAGACTATGCTAAATTTACATTAGTCCGACTATCCAGCACTGGGCCCTTGGACGTGAAGGTTATGGTTTTCGCAATTTGGTTTCCTCCAACCTTCTGTCTTTCACTTTAAATTTATGCCTCCTTGTCATTGACTGTTCAACCAAGGGGAGCAGCTGTTTAGTGTTAACTGCCTCTATGCCTGTTATAATCATACACCTCTAGCATGTCCCCCTTCAAACTTCTCTGTCCAAAGAAAACAGCCCAAACGTATCCAGCCTCTCCTCATAGCTAAAGGACTCCTTCACAGGAAACGTCCTGGTCAATCTCCGCTGCAGTGCAATCCTTCCTGTCATGCGTTGGCCAGAACTGTGCACAGTGCTCCGTGTGTGACGTAACAAAAATCATGTACAGCTCCAACATAGCATCCCTGCTCTTACAATCTATGCCTCGAATGGTAAATTACATGTCTCATATGCCTTCCTAACTGCCCTATTAATCTGCCCTGCCACCTTCAGGGATTTGTGGACAAGCATCCCATGATCCTGCTGTTCCTGAGCTTCCTGGTGTCCTATCATTTGTTCAGTACAGTTTTATTACTTCCAAAGTGCATCACCTCTCATAGCAGTGGCAGATGGAATTTAAACCTGATCTGCCCATCTGACTAATCTGTTTATATTCTCCTGTTGCCCAAGATCATATTCCTTGATGTCAACCACCTGGTCGATCTTCACGTCACCTAAAACCTCCTTATTCTCCGCTTCTCCCCCTGCCACATTCTCAACTACATTGTTTGAGATGTATATTAACACAATAAGGAACCCAGTAGTCATCCCTGTAGTCTATCATTGGGTGCCAAGCTCCAGCCTTTTACCACCATTCTATTTGCTGCCACTTTGGATCCAACTTGCCGAGTTACTTTGGATCCCATATGCTTTTACCTTCATTCCCACTCTCCAATGAGGGACCTTGTGCAAGTCTTTGTGCTTAAACCCATCCACTGTTTCCTTGGTTAGTCTCTTCCCTTTGACATGCCAACTCCATTGTTTGAGCACAAAAATGCAGTTTGAGTTCTTGTGCTGCAGTTTGATGTGCTCTGCCTGTTCATGTAGATGTAAAAGATCCCAAGGCACTATTTACAGAGGAGCAGGGAAATTGGAGGAGAAATATTGGCCAAAACACTCTAATCAACACAGCTAAAAACAAATTACTTGGTCCCTATCTGTGTATGTGCAGAGATTGCTGTATGTATGTTTCATTTCCCGTACTTTGACCGTGACTGCAATCTGAATATCTGGGCATTATAAGCAGACTGAGAACATCTGGTGGTTGTGAAAGGTGCTATATGAATATAAGTCTTTGTTTCTGTAAATTCATTAGCTGTTTAAAATTGGTTGATTCTGACTGCCCACCCAGATCAACCCTTCTTGCTCATAGCTAAGCTTTTGATGGTTTACAGTTATCTTGAAACTGATTTTGTTATTGATTTAGGTTTGTGTTCAGCTGTTTGCCTGGTGTAAGCTGATGGTAGTGACATGCTGTTCAGTGTTGGTGATTCCACATTCTGATGCCCTCAGAGAGGCTAAGTTACAATCTAGCTGCACACTAACCTTAAGTATTTTCTCATCAAATGCATTTATTGTACAAAAGAACATCAAGATCACAGGACAAAGAGGGGTGTATATTACTCACCTTGTGCCTATTAAAAGAAGAGTGCACCTACTCTGTGCAGAGATCAGATTCCTCCATGTTGCAGATAAAGAAAGGGTTGTGGAAATTGGTTACTTTGATTCTCCTAACTTGTGTTTCGTGAAGTCTTGTTGCTGACCCATCCTTGGATGTAATCTATGCAGAATCTGCAGAATGGACGGAAAGTTTCTGGTCTAATTTTAGAACTGGTTTCACACCCGGGTGGCAGTTGAATAAAACCTTGACGGTTTGTCTTCATTTCCTCTTTAACTCGTCAAGCCTGGGTCAAAAGTGAAGTGGACGTGTCTCTGTATCAAATAGCCTCCCTTTTATTTAAAGAAAAAACATCTTGTCCAACAGGATACTGGGAAGCTCTCACTGAGGGGCACATTATCCTGTAGCCTGGTGAAGAAATGTCATTGGGAAGCAGGAAGGGGTTCAGATTGGGTCTGATGTGCTGAAGACGAGTATAGAGGGGAATGGAAGAGGCATTTGCTTCCGAGTGAAGCATAACGCTGCTTCTCTCAACAGTAAGCAAACTATGGCTTAGGTGGAAGCCATAAGAGTCTGGTGATGCTTCGTCAGAACTGCTTTGCCTTCCCCTCCCACAGATGCTGCTAGACCCACTGAATTACACCACTACTTTGTGTTTTGTTTCAGATCTTTGGCATCCACGGTTCTTTATTTTATTTAAATCCAGTCACAGTCATAGTCGTAAGAGATGTACAGCACAGAAACTGACCCTTTGGTCCAACTAGACCATGCTGACCAGATATCCTAAATTAATCTAGTCCCGTTCATCAGCATTTAGCCCGTATCCCTCACCACTTCCTCTGTCAGTTCATTACGTATATGCACCGCCCTCTGTCTGGAAAAAAAAGTTGCCCCTTAAGCCCCTTTTAAATATTTTCCCTCCCACTTTAAACCTAGTTTTGGACACCCCCACCCTGGGGAAAGACCTTGCCTGTTTACCCTATCCATGCCCCTCAGGTTTTATAAACTTTTATAAAGTCACCCCTCAGCCTTGGACACTCCAGGGAAAATAGCCCCAGCCTATTTAGCCTCTGCTACACTCAAACCTTTCAATCCTGGTAATATCCTTATATCTCTTCTGAACGCTCTCAAGTTTCACAACATTCTCCCTATAGCAGGGTGACCAGAATTGCACGCAGTATTCTGAAAGTGGCCCAACCATTGTCTTGTACAGCCGCAAGAGACCTCCCAACTCTACACTAAATGCACTGACCAACAAATGCAGGCATACCAAACGCTGCCTTCACTATTCTATCCACCTGTGACTGCACTTTCAAGGAAATGTGAACCTGAAGTCCAAGATCTCTGTTCAGCAACACTCCCCAAGACCTTAAAATTAAATATATAAGTTCTGCCCTGATTTGCCTTTCCAAAATCTAGCACCTCACATTTTAGATAAATTAAACTCCATCTGTCACTCTAAAGCCCATCTGATCAAGATTCCATTATACTTGAGGTAAGCTTCTTTGCTGTCTGCAACAGCTCTGATGTTGGTGTCATCTGCAAACCCACTAACCATACCTCCCATGTCCCAACCAAATCACTTGTATAAAAGGACAAAAAGCAGTGGACCCAGCACCGATCCTTGTGATCACAAGCCTCTAGTCTGAAAGCAACTCTCTGCCACCAGTCTCTGTCTTCTACCTTCCAGCCAGTTCTGTATCCAAATGGCTAGTTTTTTTCCCTGCATTCCATGTGATCGAACCTTGCCCACTGGTCTACCATGAGGAATCTTATCAAATGCCTTGCTGAAGTCCGTTTAGATCATGCCCACTGCTCTGCCCTGATCAATCCTCTTCATTACTACTTCAAAAAATTCAATAAGGTTCATGAGGCATGACTTTCCATGCACAAAGCCATATTGACTATTGCTAATCAGTCCTTGCCTTTCCAAATATATGTAAATCCTGTCCCTCAGAATTCCCTGCAACAAGTTGCCCACCACAGATGTTAGGCCCACTGGTCCATGGTTTCCTGGCTTTTCCTTACCACCTTTCTTAACTAGTGGCATCACATTAGCCAACCTCCAGTCTTATAGCACTTGGCCGGTGGTTATCAATTGATACGAGTATCTCTGCAAGAGACCCAGCAATCACTTCCTTTACTTCTCACATAGTTCTAGGGTATGCCTGAACAGGTCCCAGGGATTTATTCACCGTTATGCATTTTAAGACATCAGCACCACCTCCTCTGTTATATGGCCACTTTTCAAGATGTTATTGTCTATTTTCCCATGTTCTGTATCTTCCATATCCTTCTCCACAGTAAACACTGATGCAAAATACTCATTTAGTATCTCCCCTATCTCTTGCGGTTCTGCACCTAGGTGGCCTGTTGATTTTGAAGGAGCCCTATTCTCTTCCTTGTTACCCTTTTGCCTCTAATGTGTTTGTAAAATCCCTTTGGATTCTTCTTAACCCTATTTGCCAGGGCTGCCTCATGCCCCCTCCTTTGCCCTCCTCGTTTACCTCTTAAGGGCACTCCTATTTACTTTGTATTTTTCTAAGGATTCACTTAATCTCTTGCTATCTGTACCTGACATATGCTTCCTTATTTTTCTTGACCAAAACTTCAATTTCTCTAGTCATTCAGCATTCTACACCTACCAGCCTTGCTCTTCACCCTAACAGGAACATACTGTCCCTGGACTCTGGTTATCTCATTTTTGAAGGCTTCCCATTTTCTGGGCCGTCCCTTTACTTGAAAACATCGTCCCCAATCAACTTTTGAAAGTTCTTACCGAGTACTGTCAAAAATTGGCCTTCCTCTAACTAAGAACTTTATCTTCTAGAACGGGTCTATCCTTCTCCGTCACTATTTTAAAACTAATAGAATTATGGTCTCTGACACTGGAGTCACCTGCCCTGCCTTATTTCCCCAGAGTATGTCAAGCTTTGCACCTTATCTAGTAGATGCTTCACATACTGAATCAGAAAATTTTCTTGTACACACTTAGCAAGTTCCTGTCTATCCAAACCTTTAACCCTGTGGCAGGCCAGCCCATGTTTGGAAAATTTAAAATTCCTTACCATAGCCACCCTGTTATTCTTACAGATAATTGAGATCTTCTTAGAAATTTGTTTCACAATTTCCAGCTGACTATTAGGAGAGGCCTATAATTCAATCCCAATAAGTTGATTATATTCCCAACCATGCCCTGAGTTTGTCTGCCTTACCTGTTAGGCCTCTTGAAATAAATGCAGTTTAATTTATCAGTCCTACCTTGTTCTCTGCTTTGTTCCTGACTGCTTGATTTGCTTCTTTCCCCAACTATACCAGTGTCAGTCTGATCACTTTCCTCACTATCTCCCAGGGTCCCACCCCAAAAATACTAGTTTAAACCCTGCCAGTATGTTAGACCCCTTCCAATTCAGGTGCAATCCGTCCTTCTTATACAGGCCACTTCTCTCGTGGAAGAGATTCCAATGATCTAAAAACCGGAATCCTCCCCTGCTCAGCTGGACATTCATCTGCTCGATCTTCCTCTTCCTATTCCTACTCTCACTAACTCATGGCATGGGTGAAAGATGTATTACTACCCTTGAGGACCACCCTTTTGAATTTCTGCATAACTTCCTGTATTCTTACCTCCAGAATGTTGCCCTTTTCTCTTCCTATGTTAGTTCCAATGTGTAGAATGACCTTCTGCTGGTTCCTCTTCCCTTTTCTGAGATATCCATGGTCCTGGTACCAGGAAGGCAACTCATCATTCTGATCTTTCGTTGCCAGCTGCAGAAATGTTTGTCTGTGCCTCTGACTAGTGAGTCCCATGTCACAATTGATTGCTTAGAACCTAATGCACCCCCTGTTACATTAGAGCCAGTTTTGGTACCAGAAACCCGGCTGTCCATGCTACCTTCCCCTGAGAGTCCATCACCCCTTACATTTTCCAAAACCCCACACCTCCTCGTGATGGGGAGAGCCACAGGAGACTCCTGCACTACCTGCCTTCCTGTCCTACCTTTCCTGGCAATAACCTGACTGTGACCGTGGTTTCTCTCCCTTCCTACAGCTGCCATATATTACTCCCTCTGGCTTTTGTAAATTCCTGATTGCTTCTAACTGCTGCTGCAACTGACCCATGCGATCTGACAGGATCCTCAACTAAGTACGCTTCCTGCAATCATAATCATCAGTAACCTAAACTCTCTGTAATCTTCCACATCAGACAGGAAGAGTACATTGCTCTACTGAAGTTCGTTTTTGCGCCATAACAATCTACAGACCCAGAAAATAGCACAGTCTCTGTATGGACCCTACATTGGTAAAGAAGTGTTGTTAACTTGGCTAACCTAGTTTGTGTCAAGTGGATATTTTTTATTTTTAGCCTCCCTCTGAGGTTCCCACCAACAGGAATTTTACTCTGGCTGTTTTGGTTCACGTCACTGGGTATTGAGACAAAGCAAAACACTATTGATACATCACACATTCTGGTTGCTGACAACATACCAGCTGTCGTGTTGAGGTCCCCTTTTCAAAATTAGCTGCACCTCCAGCCAAGTTATTGCTGTACAGGTACAACATTGGAATTTTGCCTGATGCATATCTGGTTATGTGCCACCCACACAAAATCAGGACAAATTCAGCCTTTTGGCCACTACTGTTCCTGACCCATCAAGTCTCATTTGATCGTCAGCAAAATAATAGTAGCTATTGGTAACAATGCTATCAGGTGACATTTGGTTACAACAGCATACTCATCAATTCTTTCTTCATTCAGGGTTCCACCAGGACCACTCAGCTTTATTATAAAGAAAATTTATAAGCCAAATCTGGACAAAATAGCTGTATTTCAGAGGTGTAAATGACTGCCCTTGGCAGCAAGGCATGGTGTGAGAGAACCTGAGTGTTAAGTGACATTGAGAGGAATTTGGTGAAAACTTTCTTGTAGGTGGAATTATGCGTAGCACAGACCTTTTTTTTGGAGACCATTACAATTGTAGCAGTGTCTTGGCATCATGGCTGAGGTCTAATTATCATTATAACTTCATGAGAGCAAGGATGTTATTTCTGGGGAAAAATAAATTTGCAGTTTAAACTGTTCCATCTTGCTATCTTTCCCTTACGACAGAATTTTAAGAATATCAAACCTCAAAGGCAACAGCAGTTTATACTGCATGAGAGGAAGGTGCTGATAGATTGTTAGGTGGCCATGAATTGGATGAGGCATTGCCATGGAGAATACACCAGGGAATAATGATTCCTGAAGCTTTTCTTTAAATTAAGAAGAAAAGGTGCGTCTCCTCTAGTCAAGATATTGCTGCGAGAATGCCTGGGAATGGATGTTTTTAACCTTTTTGTTTAATTGGAATAGATGTAATGTCTGGACTTGCTGCTTGAAGAGAACAGGGGTTATGTGTGAATGTATGTTGCTTCTAGCATATGTAAGTAACCTCACTGCAAGCCTGACTGATTATCTTAAATTGGTTAAGTGTAATTCTTTGACAGGAATTTATAATAAGCCTTTATAAAACACTATTTCAATGGGTGTTGTGTCCAGTCCTCAACACCAAGCATTGGCTTTGAATTGTTACTGAAAACAGGGACTAAAGTTATATTGGGAGATTGGAGAAGCTGAGGTGGTTTTCCTTGTTTTGAGAATGTTGAGGAGAGATTTAATGGAAGATTTTGAAAACATGGGTATGGAGAAAAGGAGATCAACTATTCCTACTGACAGAAGTATGCAGATTCACATTTAAGGTGAATGACAGAACATATAAAGGTGACTTGAGGTGGGATGTTTTTACATAGTGAGTGATTTGGAATGCATTGCCTGAGAGCTTGGTGCGTGAGAAAATATTTGCAGCATCATGGGGAAAGGCCATTGGGTTGGGACCAGCTTTTTTGCTGTTGCAGTGAGCTGGAGTGGCCTTCTCCTATGATGTAACAATTCTATAATTTTTCCCTTCTTTTATGAAATGAGTGGTGGGGATATTCACTGACAATTGCACAAATGTTCAGCACCATTACTGACAACTCATTTGAGCAGTTCATGCTTGCATGCAACAAGACCTTAACAACTTTCAGACTTGGGCAATGACTGGCAAGTAGCCTTTGGAGCCATACAATGTCCATTTCTAACCAGAGCAAATCCGTGTCTCCTATTTGCATTCAATATTACTCTTGCTGAATACTGTACTATCAACACCTTTCTTTCTGGGGGTGGGGTGTGAGTGCAGTGATTATCTAAACCAAAAGTTGAATTGGATAGCCATTTAACTCTGTGGCAACAAGTACAGGTCAGAGGCTTAAAAATTCTGCATTGCATAACTTGCCTCTATTTCTTCATGGTTTGTGGGTGAAATCTGTGTTTTTTTTTCAAAAAAGCTTGTCACCAAGGGCAGTTTGGGATGTGCGATGGAAATTTACTTTGCCTCTAATGCATGAGGCATACAACTTAGAATTTAAAACTCTTGTGTCATCCATTCTCCCTCACTGCTTTCTTTTTCTCCTCTCCTCCCCTCTCCCTCCCACAATAATCCATTTTGCTTCTCTTTCTAATGCCCTGTATCCTTTTTTGCTTTCTTCTGTTGTGAATAGTAAAGTAGGCCAGGCTGTTGTGGTTTTGTAGCTTCATAGCCCCACTTAGCAAAAGGGAAGTGCAGCTCGTTCTTGTCCGTTGAATCACATGTTTAGTTAGACAGTAAAGCTGTGGTTGAAATGAGTGCTTTGAGAAAAACAAAAGCATTTGACTGGGCTTTGGAGCAAAATGAGTAAACCCAAGTCCAATTTGAGCCATTGAAATGTATGAAGTGTGTGCCAAAGGGGATGTGCCAACTGCTGTTGAGGCCCTAACTTCATGAACTCTGTTTCCCATCCTCACTCTTGAAACCCTGTTAACTGTGAACTCACTCCTTGAAATGTACCTTGAACCAATCATTTTGGTCATCTGCAGTCACCTTAGTGGCTTGGCGTTTAATTATTCCTTGAAGTGTGTAAAAGTGTGCTGAGAGTCTTGCGTGTATAAATCTGCTCCAGACAGGATCTTGTTGCTAGACCTCTATTATCACCAATCCTGGTTGGATATCTCACACCATTCCAGAGCTATTTAATAAGGTTGTAGCTGACCTGATACCATAAGACTTTGACACAGATGTTGGCCATTCAGCCTATTGAGTCTGCTCTGCCATTCAATGAGATCATGGCTGACCTGATAATCCTCAACTCCACTTTCTTTTCTCCAAAACCCTTAATTCTGTTACTAATAGTAAATCTGTTTATCTCGGCCTTGGATATACTTAATGACCCGGTCTCCAAAGCTCTCTGCAGTTGAGAATTCCACAGTTTCACTATCCTCTGAGAGAAGAAATTTGTCCTAAATAATATTTCTTCTCATCTCATTTTCTAAACTCCAGTGAGTATAGGCCCAGTCTACCAGTCTTGCCATAAAAAAACAGCAGGTTTGAATGTTGGAAGCGTTTTAGAACTCAGCAAAAGTGGGCATTAAGTTTGATTAAAAGGGGTGAAATATAAAATGAGGGTAAAATTGAACTGAAGATAAAAACTGAAAGATTTTCTTTAATGTTCATTGGATGAGGGTCCTGCTGGCCAGACCATCACTTATTGCCATCCCAGAGGAGAGTTCAGTGTCAACCACATTGCTGTGGGTCTGGAGTCATGTGTAGGCCAGGCCAGGTAAGAATGGCAGTTTCCTTCCCTGTAGGAGATTAGTGAACAACAGTTGATGATGGATTAATGGTTGTTGATTGATAGACTTCTTAAATTCCAGAATATTGTTTGCTTTCTCTTCCATAAATACCAAAGATCAATGAAGACAAATGTAGGTCCTATATGGTGATAATGAGGTAAGAAATGGCAAAGAAATGAGCAGGTTGACAGGGCTATTAAGAAGGCATAGTGTTTCAGCTTTTATTAATAGAGGGATCGAGCTCCCGAACCACGAGGTTATGCTGCAGCTGTACAAAACTCTGGTGCGGCCGCACTTGGAGTATTGCCTACAGTTCTGGTCACCGCATTATAAGAAGGCTTTGGAAAGGGTACAGAGGAGATTTACTAGGATGTTGCCTGGTATGGAGGGAAGGTCTTACGAGGAGAGGCTGAGGGACTTGAGGCTGTTTTCGTTAGAGAGAAGAGAGAGAGGTGACTTGATTGAGACATACAAAATAATCAGACGTTTAGATAGGGTGGATAGGGAGAGCCTTTTTCCTAGGATGGTGACGGCGAGCACAAGAGGACATAGCTTTAAATTGAGGGGTGAAAGATATAGGGCAGATGTCAGAGGTAGTTTCTTTACTCAGAGAGTAGTAAGGGAATGGAACGTTTTGCCTGCAATGGTAGTAGATTCGCCAACTTTAAGTACATTTAAGTCATCATTGGACAAGCATATGGACGTACATGAATAGGTTAGATGGGCTTCAGATTGGTATGACAGGTCGGCACAACATCGAGGGCCGAAGGGCCTACACTGTGCTGTTAAGTTCTGTGTACTTTTTGGTTCTGTCTTCACAAAAGTGGGCGCAAATACATTTTTCCAAAATTATCAGGAAATGGAGGCCACTGAGATGAGAAGGAAATCACTATCATCTAATAAAATAGTGCAAGACAAGTTAATAGGATTAAACACTGACAAAACACCTGGAACTGATAATTTACATTCCAGAATACTGAAGGAAGTGTCCCTGGAAAAATTGAAAGCATTGGTGGTCATCCTCCAGAATTCTATGGATTCTGGATTAGTACCTACACATAGAAGGGTAGGTAGTAAGTGTACCCCCCAACCAACCTCCGATCTGTCAAAAGGAGAAAAACATGCGATTGCAGATCACAGAAGCACTATGGTGCAGAAAGGGGTCATTCAACCTGTTGTGCACTCACCCAACTCTCTTATCTTTGCCAATTTCCTGCCTTTTCCCCATATCCCTCCACATCATTATTATCCAAATGAACATCCAGTACCCTCTTGGATGCTTCACTTGAACCTGCTTCCCCATTTCTTGGCAGTATATTCCATATCTTAAAAACTCACTGTGTGTAAGAGTCTTCTTTTCCTTGCATCAGCCTTGCTTTAGTTAGCCTAATGTCACTATTGGGAAGAGATGATAGACTCTACTTTTTAAAAAATGTTTTGTAAGCTTTGTATTATAACTGTTTAATGGGATTGAATAAATCCAGCATGGATTTATGAAAGTGAAATCATGTTTAACAACTCTGTTGGCATTTTTCTTGAGGATATGAGAATTGGTAGATATGGTTTGGTTGGATTTTCAGAAAACTTGTGCTAAGGTTCCACATGAGGTTCGTGGACAAAATTAAAGTACATCTGATGAGGGGAAAAGTATTGGTGTTGATTGAGAATTGATTGACCCATAGGAAATGGTGAGTAGGAGTAAACTGGTCTTTCTTCAAGTGGCAGGCAGTGATGAGTGGGGACTGTACCAAACAATGCTTAGGTGTCAGATACTTAATGATTTTGCATATATACATGACTTGACTGAGAGAAACAAATGTGACATTCCAAATCTGCTGATAACAAAAAAACTGGGTAGAAAGTTGCAAGGAGAATTCAAGGTGATTTGGACAGAGTTGAATAAGGGCCAAGCACATGTCAGATGCAGTACAATGTGGCTAAATGTTATACACTTAAATGTGAAAAATAAAAAAACAGAATATCAGTTAAATAATGTTAGGGCCTTTGGTTAAGACCACAACTGGAGTAATATATGCAGTTTTATTCGCTCTCCTTAAAGGGAGAATGTAACAGGGGTTCAATAGCCTGATGTCAGGGATGCAGTATTGTCCTTTTTGAGCAGAGATTGGTTGAATTGGTTCTGTACCCATTTGAGTATAAAAAGATAAGAGGGGATCTGATTGAAACATGTAAAATCCCAGCAAAAGTGGACAGATTAGATGCAGGGATGTTGTTTTTTCCTGGTTGGAGACTCCAGAACAGTGGTCACGGTCTCAAGTTAGGCCATTTAGCCCTAAGATGAAGGAACAGTTCCTTACACTGTGGAATTCTCTTAACACACACAAGATTGTGGAAGCCAAGTGACTAAATCTCTTTCTTGAATATATTTAGATTTATGGTATCCAAGTTATGGGGGAGAAGATGAGAATATAGCATTGAGAATCAATCATGATCATATTGAGTAGTGGAGTAGCCTTGAATGGCTTACTCCAGCTCTGTTTCAATAACATATCCTTTTGTGCTATAAGTTTCTGTAGTCTGTGTTTTCAAAAGGATATTGAAAGCTCAATTCAAATTCATTAGAGTCTACATCTAGACTAATGTTCAGAGACACTCTGAGATACTTAGACCTGCTGAAATTTTTCTTTCTCTCTCTCTTCTCCGAGTCACACAGCATAGAGACAGGCCCTTTGGCCCACCAAGTCAATGCTGACCAACAAACACCAACCTTTATTAATCCCATTTACCTGCAATTAGCCCATAGGCTACTATGCCCTGGCTTTTTAATTGCCATTCAGATGCAATCTGATGAGGGTTGTCTCCTGATGTCAGGCGACACCTTCAAGGAGAAAGGCATCCATTGAGTCTCTAGCATTGAATCATTGAACTTGTGGAATTGTCTACCACAAAAGACTGTGATAACCAAGTCTCTAGTTGTAATCAGAAATATATATTCCTGCCTACCCACACAAACCTTCACCCCCTCTTCCATAACAAAGCTTTGACCACTTCTGCTTTAAAAATATACAGCGTCTGCTTCCACTACCTTTTTCATAAGAGAATTTTAATTTCTTCTGACAACTTAGATTTGGGTCAAAATGCTTTAGTTACGCCACTGGCCTCACTTGCATCTGCATGTAGATTGGTTGATTATAGCACACTTCCTGCATTCAACAGCTGGAGATAGAGTACAGGAAGTGTGTGGTAGTGTTCTGAATTGACTACATTTCCCTCCTCGTCCTCCCATATTACCTTTTGAGAATATTTAAATCATTTATTTTGTACACGAGAAGCTTCTCAAGTAGCAGTATGTTCATAATTTATGTAAATAAGCTAATGAATGAAACTTGTACCAATAACTTCTGGATGTGTATCTTAGTCATTGTTTTTACTCTGTTTACCTCTGAAGTTGATCTCTTTAGATGTTGATGAGTGAGGGTTACTTGGCTGTAAAATTAAGAATACATTCAGCCACTGAATGAAACAATACAATGGTGCAAATGGCTCTCAGTTGTTACTGTAGTGAGGGTGCCTAACTCAAACTCTGCTTTGGACTTATAGATATAGTAACATAGGAGTAGACTATTCAGCTCTGTGGGTGTGCTCTGCCATTCTAGATCATGGCTGCTCATCTATCAGAACATATTCCTGCCATTCCCTTTGCTGTCATTATTAACCAGAAGTCAGTTCCAAAATACCAGCTTTCCTCCAGAGATCTGTTGATTTATGACAAATTATTTGCATCCATAACTGTTCCGCTACCTGGGAGCCAATCACAGTTGTTGGCAGATGGAGGCCTTTGTCATTGACTACTGGTCACTAGTTCTCAGACTGATTTTAGTTACTACCACCCAAAACTCCATTTATGTATTTTTCTATGACACCAGCTTTCACTACTTATTAGAAACCGCAATGTGAACAATGAGGTGACTTGCCTTTTTAAAAAGTGCAGTAATCCTTTAACAAGAGATAGTAAGAACTGCTGATGCTGGAGCCAGAAATAAGCGTGGAGCTGGAGAAGCACAGCAGCCAGGCAGCATCAGAAGGGTGGGAAAGTTGATGTTTTGGGTCAAAAATAGATTTCTGAAGAAGGGTCCCGACCCAAAATGTCAACTTTCCTGCTCTTCTGATGCCTGGCCTACTGTGTTCCTTCAGCTACACACTTGTAATCCTTTAATGATCCTTCAGTAGTCCTTTACCTATTTAATCCACAATTAGGAATGTAGAAAATTAAAAGGTTACCATCTTATCAGTAGATTGAGTCACTGCAGGCTGTAAGTCCTAACCACTTGCTGTGTGAAAATCGTTGTTTTCTCATGTCCCCATTGCTTCTTTTGATGATTACCTCAAGTTAGTGCCCCAAGCTTAATAAAGAGTGACATACTACAAAGTCAAAGATGTTGTGAAAAATTTACGTAAAACTACAAATTTTGGCTCAACAAGAGTATTGTCCATTTCCAATATCGACATTTAGAAATTTGTGGGATGTTGTTTTTAAAAAAAAATGAGAATTTCAGGACTGCGGGTAGATTGGGAATGTTCCCTTCAGAGATGTGAAGATTGAGAGTAGACCTTGTAGTGGCTTTCAAAACTGATGAGTAGTCTAGGCAACAAAATGTGGAGCTGGATGAACACAGCATGCCAAGCAGCATCTCAGGAGCACAAAAGCTGATGTTTTGGGCCTAGACCCTTCATCAGAGTAGTCTAGGCAGAGTAGTTAAGGAGACTGTTGCTGTTAGCACAAGAATCATTTGCTTCCTTTACCAAAGCAGGTATGATGGTATTCTGCATGAGGAAATTAAATGTCGATTTGTAGGAGGATCATTTCAGGACTCTGGGGAAAGGGCAGAGGATTGGGGGTTAAATGAACAGCTTGTTTATCATTAAACAGAAATACATCTTCCTGACACGACTTGCATTCATGAGGATAAACACAAGAATGCCTAATTTCTAAGTTTAAGAGCAATTTGAAGTCCAGTTGTGTTTATAGATGTGTTCCAAGTTGTTGTGAGAAATTTAATATTCCTGCACTTACCCTTTCATACCAAACCAGTTTCTTTAAGTGTACCAGTTCAGCAAGTCTCTGTGATCGTGATGGATTGATACAGTGCGCTTTGCGTTGTCGCCTCCCCTTGGCAGTTGGAGGAGGGTGACCAGAGCAGTAAGTCAGCAAGTTAAAACAACTGACAAGGAGGCAGAGACTAAGTCTGGTAAAGCTGAGAGGAAGAACTGACAGGAGATGGTTACTGAACACAACAGGACTAGTAGACTGAAGTCTTTGTTTTAATGTGAGGAGTACGACTGGTAAGACAAATGAAGTTGGTTTAATACATATAACTATGATGTCATAGCTATTATAGACTTGATTGTGAGAGGGATAAGTCTGGCAGCTTAACATGCCACTATTTAGGCATGATAGAGGAGATGTAAAAGAGATGGGATGAGTTGCATCACTGATGAGGGAGAATATTCCAGGTACTGAGGGAGGACACCTTGGAGGGCACGTGCAGCAAGGCCATATGTATAGAACTCGGGAATAGTAAGGGAGCGGACACTTTGAGATTGTACTACAGGCCTCCCAATAGCTAATGGATGACAGAGAAGCAGATATGTGGACACTCGCTTTGGCAAAACTGTATTGCTGAATTGCACTTATGATTTTTACATGCTGTCTCTCTTCCCAGAAGAAACACCAAAAGAAAAATCTGTCCCTATTGATTTTTAAGAATCTTGTCTAAGATTTCACTTGAGCAGCAGAGAACTCATGCTTTTAGCTCCAGCAGCTAGTGGAAACCTTCTCAACTACTGAAAGCAAAACTGAAAGCCTTCCTGGGCCTGTGAGAGCCCTGACTCTGCCCATTCATGATTCTTTTGTCTTTTTCAAAATAAAACACCCAGGAATAACTCGAAGTTTACCAGCTGCCTAACTGAAGGAGACATTTCAGCAGCATTGTGACAATGTGCTCTTTACAAGAGAAACAGGACAGAATACGTTTCTTTAAGAGTTGTTGAATCATATAGTGCAGAAAAGGTCCTTTAGCTCATCGAGTCTTCACTGACCACACGTATCACAAAAAGGGTGTGCTAATGTCAATTTCCTGCACTTGTCCGATATCCTTGAATGTTCAGTCATAGATCATACAATTCTCACAGTGTGGAGATAGGCCATTTGGCCCAACAAATCCACACCAACCTTTGGAAGAGTGTCCCACCTAGACCTTTTCCCCAACCCCTGCATTTCCCTATGTCTAACCCAAATATCCTTGGACACTACGGGCAATTTAGCATGGCTAATCCACCTACCCTGCACATCTTTGGACCGTGGGAGGAAACCCACGCAGACACTGCGAGAATGTGCAGACTCCACTCGGACAGTTGCCTGAGGCTGGGATCGGATTTGGGTCCCTGGCACTGAGGCAGCACTGAGCCACCATGCTGTCCCCAATATTTAAAGTGCTCAACCGTATTTTTTTCAAAAGTTTCCAGCCTCCAGTACCATCCTAGATTCCTACCACCTGAGTGAACAAATCTCAAATACCCTTTGAATCTCCTGCTTCTTACCCTAGAATTATGTCTCCTTGTGAACCAAGGGAACAGCAGCCTTCTATTTACTCTGCCCATAACCCTCATGATCTTGCACATCTCAAATCGTGACACCCCTCGATTTTCTCTGCTCCATGGAAAGCATTCCAAGCCAATCCAGTCCCTATTTAGAGCTTAATTGCTTCATCGCAGGCACCCTCCTGGTGAACCTTATCTGTACCCCCTTTAGTGCTATCACATCCTTCCTGTATTGAGGTGACCGGAACTGCACACAGCACTCCAGCTGTGGCCTAACCAATGCTCTGTACAACTCCAACATGACCTCAACTCTTTTATACTCTATGCTACAACTAATGAAACCAAGTGTCCCAAATGTGGATGGTTCGGGCCTAGACCTTTCATCAGAAAAGGGGATGGGGAGAGGATTCTAAAGTAAATAGTGAGAGGGGGGAGGCGGACCGAAGATACAGGAGAAGATGGGTGGAGAGGAGAGTATAGGTCGGGAGGTATGGAGGGGATAGGTCAGTTCGGGGAGGATGGACAGGTCAGGGGGGCGGGTTGAGATTAGTGGGTAGGAAATGGAGGTGCGGCATGAGGTGGGAGGAGAGGATAGTTGAGAGGTCCAGCTTGTCCATGCCTCCCTAACCTGTTTGTCCTCTCACCTATCCCCTCCTCCCACCTCAAGCTGCACCTCCATTTCCTACCTACTAATCTCATCCCCCTCTATCCCTATTTATTCCAGTTCCCTCTCCCCATCCCACCTTTTCTGATGAAGGGCCTAGGCCCGAAACATCAGCTTTTGTGCTCCTAAGATGCTGCTTGGCCTGCTGTGTTCATCCAGCTCCACACTTTGTTATCTCGGATTCTCCAGCATCTGCAGTTCCCATTATTTCTGTCCCAAATGCTGCCTTAACTATCCTATTCATGTGCACTGTTGACTTCAGGGTCTGTACATAAGTAACCCAAAGTCCTTTTGTTTCTCTGAGCTACGCAGTATCCTGCTGTTCAATGAATATTCCTTCACCTTGTTTCATCCAAGGTGCATGAACTTGCAGTTATCAGGGTTAAATACCATCTGCCACTGTTCTTCCCATCTGACCAATCCAGTTATATCTTCATACAACCTGCAAGTAGTCACAAGTAACTAGCCTACCATTCTGGTATCGTCTGCAAACTTGCTTAACGTTCCCTCCACGTTTTCATCTATATTGTTTAAGTATATAACAAACAGTAAGGGTCCCAGTAATAATCCTTGTGATTCATTCAATCACTCTCAAGCAGCCTTCTGCTACGACCCGTTGTGTCCTGTTACTAAGCCAGTTTCTGGTGCATCTTACCAAGTTTCCCTGAATTCCATGTGCTACATGTGACAATGCAATGGATTTAAGAAGTGTACCTGTCCTTTTTTTTTAATGAAGGAAGGTTATGACAGAGATGCGCGGTTGTCTGCTGTAAATCAATAAAGTTGGAAGAATAGAAATAACCTGAATGGTGGGGTCAAGCACCCACAGAACAAGGATTTTTACATTTTTCAGTTACAGTTGTTGGCATCTTGAAGCTGGATTTGGAAGCTGCAATATATCTCTCCCTGCTACTTGCTCTCTCTTTTCTCTTGAAGTTTTTCCTCCTGGAGAATTGCATGTAAGACAATCAATTTTACTGAACTTGTCTTTGCCAGGGGGTGTGTTTATGGGATGTTACTATATTGGAACAGTAGCTGTTTAATAATTAGATAATCAATTATTCTGTTATGTTTTTCACCAACTTTCTTTTGTTGTATTTTAACAGTAGTGTATCAATAAAGTCTTTTGCTTCAAGACCGTTAGTTTGACTAATCATATTGCATTTGGAACAAAACACCAGGAACTTGCCTTTAAAGTAAGAACAAGTTAGGGCCTAGGCCACTACCTTGTTTTTTTAAGGGGTCTGGACCTGATCTATAAAAATCTGGGGCTTATCCATGATCAAAATCTCTAAATTCACATTGGGTGTAGGAATAATGTGCTCAAAGGCAGTGAGGGGTGAGTGACTTTTTAAAAAATTTTGGGTGTTGCATTTGATTGGTTTAAATAGGGCAAGCCTTGTTAATAGTGGCTTTTTTAATTTGTGGAGTTTTCTGGGGTTGGAAGAAGTCACTTTGGGAGTTCCTCAGAAATCGAGCAAGGTAAAACTTTTAGAATTGGCAAACAAGCTGGAGTTGAGGATGCCAGTGAGCGTGAGAAGGAAGATAATAATGGCAATCATGCAGCATTTACAAATAGCAGTAGTGACATTGGAATCTTTTGGAAACAGCTAAAATTCAGTTGAAAATAAAGTAGCTTGAACATGAAAAGGAAATGAAATGGTTTTGAATTATCATTTAAAAGCATAGTAAAAAGGAAAGGAAGCTACCTAGCTTAAAGGTAGAAAGAGGTTTTTGAACTTCAGAAGTTTGAAGTGAAAACTCAAAGTTGACTTAAGATGGTGGAGAGAGAGAGAGAGATGAATAGTGAGAGCAATCCTGTCATAGCCAAAGGCATGGTGGAGATCTGTTTAAATATGTCTCAGCATTGCCATAGCTCAAGAAGGATCTCAAAATTTCTTTTTTCATTTCTATTTGAGAATGTGGTTAAATAAATGAAATGACCAGTGACCATGTGGGTATTGTTGATTCAACCAAAATTGGTAGGTAGAGCTAATGAGGTATTTGCATCACTATCGGAGGCGCTATCTCGGGCGTATGAGGTGGTGAGAAAAGCCCTCTTAAGTGCATATCAGCTAGTATTAGAAGCCAGCAGACAACATTTCAGGAATCTGAGACAACAACCTGGTCAAATGTACATTTGAGTTTGAAAGAATCAAGCAAAGTAATTTTGATAGGTGGATAAAGGCATTGAAAATATATCAAACATATGACGCTCTTAATCATTTTGGAAGAGTTCAAAAATTCACTTCCTGAAGTAGTGAGAGCCCATGTGGAAGAACAGAGTTAAGCTGAAATGGCTGATGATTGATTGATTGAGTTGGTTCGTGACTCAAAGTTTGGCTTCCGACGCCAGTATCGATCTTTGAGGCATAGAAATTGGGGAAAAAGAGAAATCTTCAGATGGTAAGGGGTAAAAGCAATCATATTGAACATAGTTTAGTTTAGATTAGATTACCTACAGTGTGGAAACAGGCCCATCAGCCCAACAAGTCCACACCGCCGCTTGAAACATCCCGCCCAGACCCATCCCCTATAACCCACACACCCCTGAATGCTACGGGCAATTTAGCATGGCCGATCCACCTAACCTGCACATCTTTGGGCTGTGGGAGGAAACCAGAGCACCCAGAGGAAACCCATGCAGACACGGGGAGAACGTGCAAACTCTACACAGTCGCCCGAAGCTGGAATCGAACCCGGGTCCCTGGCGCTGTGAGGCTGCAGTGCTAACCACTGAGCCACCGTGCTGCCATGTTTACTGCAGGATAAAAAGAAAATCCAGGTGAGGGAAAGAGAAATGAAAAATCTCAGGTGTTTCACTCTAGTAAATAGACCATATGAAATCCTTGGTGGTAACCACTGAGATGACAAATGTGGTAAAATGCGATAAGCCAGTGAATTTTGTTGGGAGTGGTAAAGGAAAGCACAGTAGTAGCTAAAAAGCTGTACCAGAATGTACAACCTGGTCAGGGCTTCATTTGAGAAGAAAGTGTCAGATCTCTTTAAAAAGCATTCACTTGCATAGGTATGGTTCACTCACGTATGCCAAAAGGAGCAGGAAAAGAAATGAAAACTTTAAGAAATACAGGAGCAAGTCAATCTTTGGTGAGAGATCAGGAGATATGTAATTCAGAAGGATATTGCCAGAAAAGTTGGTAATATTGGAATTCATTGCTCTTCTTGCCATGTTCTATTATATAAAGCGAGATTGGAGAGACCGGTAAAAAGTGATCGTAGAGCAATCCTTTATACCAGAAATATAATTTATCCTTGGTAACGATATAGCTGGATCACAAGTCGGAGTGATGCCTACTCTGGTTGAAAAGCCAGTGGAAACGGGCAACTGTGGTATTACAGGAAGTATATCCTGGGATTTTTCCTGACTATATTGTCACAAGGTCACAAAGCCACCAATGGAAACAGGAGGAGAAATCAAGAATAAAGATAAGGAATCTGAAGTTCAATTATTAGGAAATATGTTTGATCAAATAGTTGGGGGGTGGGGTGGGCAAGAGAGAAACCAAGAACAGGTGGAAGACAGGTAGATATTTTTAGTTCAGAGAACTTAGCTGCGTTACAATGGAAAGATGAAAAATTAAAGCAGTTGTATCAAAAAGCATACACAGAAGGAGGAGTGGATCCCAGAGTGTTACTGTCTTAAAAGTAGCATCTTCATGAGGAAATAGAGACCTTCACATTGTCACGTGGATGAGAAATGAGCAGAGGTTCATTAAGTGCTGCTTGATAGCACTGTTGATCATCCCTCTATGACTTTACTGATACTTGAGAGCGGACTGACGTGGAGGTAATTGGCTGTGTTGGATTTGTCCTACATTTTGTACAGGACATACCTGAACAATTTTCCTCATTGTCAGGTAGATGCCATTATTGTGGCTGAATTGGAACAGTTTGGCTGGGAGTGTGGCACGTTCTGGAACACAATAGAATCATAGAATCCCTACTCTGTGGAAACAGGCCCTTCAGCCCAACAAGTCCATACCGACCCTTGATGCATCGCACCCAGACAATATCCCCCATAAACCCACCTAATTTACACATTCCTGAACATCACGGGCAATTTAGCATGGCCAATCCACCTAACCTGCACATCGTTGGACTGTGGGAGAAAACCAGAGTATCTGGAGGAAACCCATGCAGACACAGGGAGAATGTGCAAACTCCACACAGACAGCTGCCCAAGGGTGGAATTGAACCTGTGCACTGCTGCCTCACAGCACCAGGGACTAACCACTGAGCCACCGTGCTGCCCAGTAGTCTGGCAATAATTCTGAAGATTTTTTAGCCGATTACCTTTTATAGTATTCAGTGTCTTCAGCCATTTCTTTATCACCTAAGAAGGGAAAAGTGTGTTTCAGGCACCCCAAATGACCTATTTGGGCTACAAGATTGAGTTATATCCATTGGAAGATAGCGAGGGTCATCAAAGGTGCTCCACATCCCATGTCTGTACCAGAGCTTGAGTCTTTCCTTGGTCTTGTGAATTATGGGAAGTTCATACATAACCTGGCCTCCATCTTAACATCTTTGCATCAACTCCTTAAAAAAGGGGTTCAGTCTTGGAAATGGTTGCATAGTCAAGCCATAGCAGTTTCTTCACTTGCCTATCCTGTAAGGAATAGGCACACATCCCAAGTGCGATCTGGTATTGAAGTGATGCCTCTCTGTACAACATCGGAATGATGTTAGTTGAAAGGTGGCCCGGTGGAGAGGAATGCCCAATATCATATGCATCCAGGACTTCAGGCGAATTCCTTCTCTCTGGCTAATGTGGAGCGTTAAGGTTTGACCATATTTGGAGCCAGGGCATTCCACCAATTTCTCTTATTCTGAGTTATCTGTGACTGACACCATGTATTGTAAATGATACATGCAGGTTTTCTATCACCATTCCTGTGTTTGGCAAATGAACTCTGCATGGTCAATCAACAAGGCTCTGAGAAGGGTCACTGGACCTGAAATGTTAACTCTGATTTCTCTTCACAGATGCTGCCAGACCTGCTGGGCTTCTGGATGTAAGTTTGCTCACTGAGGTGAAGCGCTGGTGTTCAGTCCCGCTTTCTATTTATATATTAATTTCAACGTGCCACCACATACTGAAGCACAGAGGAACTATGAAGAGCAGAAGAAAATCACCTATACAGCGTATTCAAAAAGAACGGGTACCCAATGAACACAGTCCGCCGATTTCTCAGCAACAAACCCAAACAAACAGACAAAACGTGCCCAGAAACCATAACCACTCTCTCCTGCATCAAAGACATTTCCGAAATGACTGCCAGACTACTTAGACCTCTTGGCATCATGGTAGCCCACAAACCCACTAAAACAACAGCTAATGAACTTAAAAGACCCAATACAGACAACAAGCAAAATGAATGTCATTTACAAAATACCTTGCAAGAACTATGACAAACACTACGTTGGACAAACAGGCAGAAAGTTAGCCACCAGGATACATGAACATCAACTAGCCACAAAACGACATGACCCACAATCACTAGTATCCTTACATACAGATGAGGAAGGACACCACTTTGATTGGGACAACACATCCATCCTAGGACAAGCCAATCAGAGACATGCACGAGAATTCCTAGAAGCATAGCATTCCAACCGGAACTCCATCAACAAACACGTTGATTTGGAGCCTATCTACCACCCTCTGAGAAAAAAGAACAGGAAATGACATCACCAACCCAAGTAAACCTAAACAGATAAACAGAAAGCGGGACATAACACCAGTGCTTCACCGGAGGCTCACTGATGATGTTACCTAGAATGGTGATGAAACGTCTGAAAACCGACCTTCCAGCTCAGCGAGCAAACTTACATCCAGAACCTCAACCTGAGCTACAAATCTTCTCAACTCGCTGCTGGGCTTTTCCAGTTATTTTCTGTTTTTATTACCACCAATACATGTTGAACGTGTGGCTCATTTCATGGGTTAAATATTCTTAGTCATTGTAGGTGTCTACACAGTGGTTGAACATGTATAGAGCTCACTTATCAAACATTGGAATGACAATAGAATGACTGTGTTGTTTGTGATACGCAGACTCTCCAGTATTGGTTACGGATAACGGGCCATCATTTACCAGCAGGGAATTTGAGTACTTCCTAAAGTCAAATGGGACTCGACATATGGATAGTCCATACCATCCATCATCTGACCGAAAGACCTGTTCAAACTTTTCAGGTAGGCTTATAGAAACAGCCTACAGCCTAGCTCGATATCAAACTATTTGATTATAGGATAGTCCCACGTGCAACTACAGAGATAGCTCTAGCAAAGTTGCTAATGGTGAGGAGATTCTGCACCAGATTCAATATGATTTTTGCCAGACCCTGGCGGGGAGGGTGAATCAGCATCAGGAATCGCAGTGGTGGATGCCAGAATCCACTGAACAATAGAGACTGTTTGTTTACTTTTAGAGGATGAATTTTGGTGTACGATTCACAGAATTAGCCCTGCATAGAGAAGAGGCTTGATTGATGCAAGGTCAGGACCAGAGACGTCCAAAGTTTGCGTAGAGGTGACTGACCTGAACAAGCACATGGACTGCATGAAAGCTGTGAACTTGCAAAAAGTGTGGGAGCAAAATGGGCCTTGTTCTTTGGAACAGTCAGAAAGGCTGTTGGAACCTGTGAGTTCTCCCACTCTGTCAAACATTGAAGAGACCTATGAATCTGAGATGGATACAGTGTATGCAACTGCATCAGCTTTCTTGCCTGAAGAATTTCTACCAAGGGTTTCTTGGCGTAAGGGGCGAGCTCGTGTGTGTTACTGCCGTATTGGATGCAGACTCGAAGGAACATTACCTGATGCGAAAACCAGGGGGTGCTGCAAGAACAAAGAATAAAGAAAATTACAGCACAGGAACAGACCCTTGGGCTCTCCAAGCCGCACCGATCCAGATCCTCAATCTAAACATGTCACCTATTTTCCAAGGATCTGTATCCCTCTGCTCCCTGCCCATTCATGTATCTGTCTAGATACGTCTTAGATGACGCTATTGTGTCCACCCATACCACCTCCTTTGGCAACGTGTTCTAGGCACCCACCACCCTCTGCGTAAAGAACTACCCATGCATATCTCCCTTAAATGTTTCCCCTCTCACCTTGAAATCATGACCCCTAGTAATTGACAAACCACTACCCTATGTACTGAGATTTGTGGGTGAGGGGAGGAGGAAGGATGTAGTGATTGTAACAAGGCCAGCCAGGTGGTCCTCGTGGAATATGATTGGACGAGATTAACAGCCACAGTTGGGGAGCTCTGGCTGACAATAAAAAGAGGAATGTCAGACATTCTGACAATCAGCTGGCTGTGAGGGAGCTGAGCCAGCATCAATGACTTTCCATGTCTAAATGAAGGATGATTTGGTGACAGGATACTGGCCTCTGGAGTTATTTCACTACCTTGTCAAAAGCTTTGTGAAAATCCATATAAACTACATCAATATTAGGTGAGGCAATGGCCTAGTGGTATTTATCACTGGGCTGTTAATCCAGAGATCCAGATAAACACCTACGTTTGATTCCTGCTATGGCAGATGGTGGAATTTGAATTCAATAAAATCTGGAATTAAGGACCTAGTGATGTCGATTGTCAGAAAAACCCATCTGGTTCACTAATAGTCTTTGGAGAAGGAAACTGCCATCCTTAGTGATAATGGGAACTGCAGATGCTGGAGAATCCAAGATAATAAAATGTGAGGCTGGATGAACACAGCAGGCCCAGCAGCATCTCAGGAGCACAAAAGCTGAAGTTTCGGGCCTAGACCCTTCATCAGAGAGGGGAATGGGCTGAGGGTTCTGGAATGAATAGGGAGAGAGGGGGAGGCGGACCGAAGATGGAGAGAAAAGAAGATAGGTGGAGAGGAGAGTATAGGTAGGGAGGTGATAGGTCAGCCCAGGGAAGACGGACAGGTCAAGGAGGTGGGATGAGGTTAGTAGGTAGGAGATGAAGGTGCGGCTTGGGGCGGGAGGAAGGGATAGGTGAGAGGAAGAACAGGTTAGGGAGGCAGAGACAGGCTGGACTCGTTTTGGGATGCACTGGGTGGAGGGGAAGAGCTGGGCTGGTTGTGTGGTGCAGTGGGGGTAGGGGAAGAACTGGGCTGCTTTAGGGATGCGGTGGGGGAAGGGGAGATTTTGAAACTGGTGAAGTCCACATTGATACATTTAGGCTGCAGGGTTCCCAGGCGGAATATGAGTTGTTGTTCCTACAACTTTCGGGTGGCATCATTGTGGCACTGCAGGAGGCCCATGATGGACATGTCATCTAAAGAACGGGAGGAGGAGTGGAAATGGTTCGCGACTGGGAGGTGCAGTTGTTTGAGGCGAACTGAGCGGAGATGTTCTGCAAAGCGGTCCCCAAGCCTCCGCTTGGCTTCCCCAATGTAGAGTAACTGCCGTCCTTACTTGGTCTGGCCTACATGACTCTCAACTGCCCTCTGGGCAATTAGGGGTGGGCAATAAATGCTCACTCTGTGAATGAATAAAGGAAAGAAAGCCGCACTCCCCTCCACCACACACCTGATCACATTTTGAAACATTTTAACAAATTTGTCAGGTATGACCTCCCTCTGACAAAGCTATGCTGACTATCCCTTATTAACCCATGCTTTTTCCAAGTGGATAGTAATTCTCTCCTTTCAGAATTTTTCCACCCACTGACGTGAGACGCACTGGTCTGTAATTTCCTGGTTCAACTCTGCGACCCTTTAAAATGTGGAGCCACATTAGCTGTTCCGCAGTCCTTTGGCATTTTTTTTTCTCTCTTTCGCTCGCCCCCCCCCCCCAACCATGGCCAGAGAGGAATAAAAATTTGTCAGAGCTCCTGCAATTTACTGCCTTGCCTCCCACAGCAGCCATCTGACACAAGCAGTTAATCTGAGCCTGGAGATTTGTCTGTTTTCAAGCCCGACAGCTTCCAAAACCTCCACATTTCCTGTGTCAAATTGTGCAAATTCCCCACAGTCCCTTTTTCCTGAATTCCATACCTTTTGTTATCTGTGATGGCAACAACATTGCAGTTCCACATGTCAGTCCACACCTTAACTCGGGGAGGAAAAAAAAACAAAGTTGCTGGAAGAGCTCAGCAGGACTGGCAGCATCTGTGGAGGCAAAAAGTTAATGTTTTGGGTCTGGTGACCCTTCCTCAGAACACCTTAACTCATCTGCCTTATCTCTAATACTTCTGATATGAAAGTAGAGGCCACCCAGCATCACCTTATTTCTTTTGAGACATCACATCACATGGCTGCACAACGTCTCTGCCTTAAAAGGAACAAAGTTATGCTGTTTTGCTACTGAACTAAGGTGTGGAATTAGCTTAATTGAGTGTAGACACCTAATACTAGAGGTTCAGTAGTTGCCTCGACCGTTTAGGGCAGTTGCCCAATATTAGGACACCTCCATTGATCGGAGGAAAAGAAAGTAAAGTTGCATTTTGCCATGGCTGAATGTCTGCCCTAGCATCTCTGAATGTTGTTATAGATGAAGATTCACCGATGAATTTGGATTGAGATTTCATTTCATTTCTTTTGCGAAATGTTTTGAACATTTAAACATTACCGTGTCAGGTTCGTTTTTCGGAGACCCTCACGGACTTACTGCAATGACAAGACACTGACCTGTTTAGAAAAACACAAATCCTTTTATCACCAAGCAAGTACAAGCTGTGGAGAATCACTGTACTCAACCCGGCACAGAGTGCAGTCTCGCAAGTAATTCTCCCCGAGCAGCGGATGGTCCCCGCTTTTTATACTTTACAGAAGACATGATACAAAAAACAATTTCACAATTTACAAAAGACATGATTCATGAAACAATTACTACAGCAGACAAAGACAGGATACCAAACAAGTATTGCATCAAGAACATAAAAGACCAGGGTATAGTATCGATTGCTAGTGAAGTAGCTGCTAATGGCAGGAGGCGATTTCGAATTGTTGTCCGGGACAGATTCTGATTTCAAGTTGCCAGTGTGTCTGGCTAGAACAAAGTCAGTGCCCTGGCCCCTTTGTCATGCTTTACATGTCACTGAACAGAAGTTACGTGCTTTAGAGGTTTCACACTTTTATAAATTTTCCCCACCTAACCCTATTTGAAACTGTTTAATTCTAATTTTATTCAGTCAGGAAGCTTAAGACAGTGTCTGCATACTGATGTATGGGAAGATAAGGAGTTACAAAAGCTTTACACTGAATTCCTAGCTGGGCAGGAAGCTTCAGGGCAATGCCTGCATACCTTTGTGTAGGTTGATAAGAGTTTACTTCTATAAATTAAAATCTCTGCATAGGAATCAAATGCAGATAAAAGACTTTAATTTATAGAAGCATAGAAATCAATGGGATGTTATCACATTAACATCTCAACCAGGGCTGGGATTTTGTTTGTTTTACCTGCCCAGTTACCTGTACTATATAGAACAGGTTACGGAGCTTCTGTTTTGGAGCCTCATATTGCTTAGTTTTCATCATAATTTGTTTGGATTGTGTGCCTCAAGACCACTTAAGAAATTTGGGCACTGTAATAGGCTGCAAATGGTGCACATTTAATTTATGGCTTCTGGATATGCACTTCTCTTGAAAGATCTGAGTGAAATCCATGGTTAATAAATATGACTATTGTATGCTGAGAAATTCACCTGTTCATATCACACAATAGGAAAGGGATTATTCTGAAAGGGAGAAGCATTATCAATGGATGAACCTCACCGGATAATGCAAGGCTGTGAGCAACAGTTCATGCAATGCTGGTTTCTGACCTTGAAATCTGTAGCTCTTGTTTGAAATTTCAGATTGTGATTATTCAAGACTAAGAAGCATTACTTTACCATGGGAGATATTCCAGATGTTTTTGGAATTTAGAAAGAAAAACCCTGTTTTTCTTCAGTGCAATGCATCTGGTCATAAACATTAACTGTCTTCAGGGTCAGAATCTTTGGAATTCCTTTGTTTGAAAAAAGATGCACTTTTTTTGGCCCAGCATAGTGGGTGACCAGAGAATCCAGATTATGATCATTGAATACTTCAGGTGTAAAGAAGAGCACTGGGAAGCTGCAGAATGTGAATCAGTTGGGGTGTTTGTAGTATGGATCAGTTGTAATCTCTGTGCATTCAATACGAAAACAGCATAAAATGTGCTGAGGATTGGCCATTTGCCATGATTGTTTAGAATCATACAATTGAAGGCAGCTATTTGGTCTATTTATGATTGCTAGTTCTGTGACAGACTTCTCTATTTGTTATTTGGTATTGCAGAACTGGAATATTGCTCAAAAGAGAGGCATCCTACCAAAGTGCTTTGTCTTGCACTCATCAGACTAAAATTAAGAATCTCAATTTGACATAATCACAACAACTTGAACCACAGCTATAGACTGAGTTTGTTTTTAATGCAGTTATTGTTTTAAACTGGGAGTGTTACGGTTATCCTAATGAGTGTGAAACAAAAAGCTTCAGCAAGATATTTCTCTGATCAGTGACAGACAAGCAAACTATTTAGTCCCTTCAAGTCTCTGATGAAGGGTCTAGGCCCGAAACGTCAGCTTTTGTACTCCTGAGATGCTGCTTGGCCTGCTGTGTTCATCCAGTCTCACATTTTATTATCTTGGAATTCTCCAGCATCTGCAGTTCCCATTATCTCTAGTCCCTTCAAGTCTTTGCTTTTCATGAAGGAATTGGATCAATGTTGAACCTGCTTCCCTCTGAGCCTTTGCAGACAGTGCACTCTAGACACTGGTCAAAATAAACTGGTTACCAGCCCTGTTCTTTATCAGCCTTTGCAACTTTTAGTGCCACCTTCAAAGATTTCTGAAAGGAAATCTATAGATCTCTCTGATCCTGTACTCCAGTCAAAATTTATTTTGCAACCTTTTGACAGCTTTACTACCCCAATGGTTCTCATTGCCAGAGACCTACCACAGCTCCAACTCTTTGAAACAAGCCTTAATAAATTTTTTTGTGTTGTTTAATATTCAGAACTTGATTTTATTTTTTGACACCTTTCACATAAAGATCTACCAGAAAATCATCCCTGTTAGAGTTATGTGATTTGACATTTTGTAATAGTCCAGAACGGGGTCATTTAGTCTATCATGACATTGTCCTGTGTCTCTGGGACTGACTGAAATGCGCATTCTCCTGCCTTCTCTCCATAATCCTGCATATTCCTCTTTTTTCATTAACCATCCAATCCCCTTTTGAATGCCTTTGTTGAATCTGTCTCCACCATATACTAAGGCAGCACGTTGAAGACCCTGATTCAATTGCTGTGTCAAGAGATTTTCCTCACTTCGAAAAAAGATGCCTATTACTCCATAGTATATGAAATGATTCCATTTCCTCAACTGAAATGAGAGTCAACATTTGGCATTTTCTTGTTGAACAAATTAGAGGAACTGAAACCTGTTTGTGAAGTGGTCATTTACAGCATGAAGGACCAGAAATGTCGGCCTTCAGGAGGTCAAATGGGATGTACGTTTAGAGAAAGGAATGCGTGAAGACAGGTGACCAGTGCATTATGTTGTACATTAATCTGTTTGGTGTTTTAAGTAGATGCCAACAAATTGGTAGTTTGTTGCTTTCTCCCTCCTGGTATTCAACATCAATGTCTTTGCTGTTTTGAGTTGAACACTTGGTGAGTTTTGTCTCCATTTAGCCCACAACTGTAATTCAAAGTTCTGGATTTATTCCTTACTTCTGAGACTGAAGAACATAATTTAGGATGTCTGATTGCAGTGCTGGGGGACTACTGCTCCCCTGTTTGAGGTTTTGTGTTTTGGGTGAGACACTAAACTGAGGGTACCACCTCTTTGGAAAAGGGTAAAGATACTGTAAAATACTTGGTTAGTGTTTGTCAACCAGTCAGGTTGTGTGGTCATTTATCTTGTTGGAACCTGGTGTGTGTGATTGCCATCACATTTCCCTGCTTCACAATTGAACTGTGTGACAGTTTTGAAAAATCACATTTGAGATGAGATTTATTAGAATGGATGCAAGCTGAGGGATTAGCATTCTATGGATCGAATGAAGACATGTAGACAGGATGGCTATGATGTTTAGCACACTTGCATTCATTGCTTGCTCCTTTTGAGTATGGGAGCTTGAATGTTGTGTTAAGGTTGTACACCATGTTGGTGCAGCCTCTTCTGGAGTACTTAGTGTGGTTCTGGTTGCCCTTTCATAGGAAGGATATTATTAAGGTGGAGAGGGTTCAGAAAAGATTTACCAGGATGTTGCCAGGAATTGAGGGTTTGAGTTAGGAGGAGAGGCTGGATAGGTTAGAACTTTATTCACTGGAGCGTAAGAAATGACCTTAGAGGTTTATAAAATGAGTACAGATAAGGGTCTTTTCTTGAGGGTGGGGGAGTTCAAAACAAGGGGGCATATTTTTAAATTGCGAAGAGAAATCTTTGAAAAGGACATGAAGGGCAACTTTTTTTGAAGAGTGTGGTTGATGTGTGAAATGAACTATCTTTTATCTGCCTCTGCTTCCACCTCCTTCCTCGCTATCAGTCTCGCTGAAGAAGGGTCTAGGCCCAAAACATCAGCCTTCCTGCTCCTCTGATGCTGCGTGGCCTGCTGTGTTCATCCACCTCTACAACTTGTTATGCCAGAGAAACTGGTTGATGTGGGTATAGTTACAAGATTTAAAAGACGTTTGGACAGGCGCATCAATAGGAAATATTCAGAGGGATATGGGCTAAATGCAGGCAATTGTGACTGGTTTGGTTTGGGAACATGGTTGGCATTTACTATTTGGACTGAAGAGCCTGTTTCTGTGTTGTATGACTCTATGAAGAATGCATAAATGAAAAACTGCTTCCAGTGGCTTAAGGGGCAGTGTGCATAGCTTTAGAGACAGAGTTGTAAGCATGGAAACAGACCCTTTGGCCCAACTTCCTCATTCGTTCAAGGTGATTACTGAAGTAATGATATGAGGAATAGCTTTTTTCCGACTATGGTCAGAATCTGAAATGCATTGCTTGGTACCATCGAGCAATCAGACCATAAATGTTTCCAATCAACCTGTTCCTGGTATAGAGTTAAGGGCCAAGACCAGAGCATATACTAGCATTCCAAAGGAAATTGGATAAATAACTGAGCGGAATGTGCGGAATGACAGCAGGAATACAACTGTTTGGATTGCTCTTTGAAAGAGCTGGCTTGAACTTACTGGGTCAAATGGACTCCTCCTGAGCTGTCTGCTTCCCATGATATGATTCTATCACAAAGGTCACTGCTGCAGAGACTTAGAGAAGCAGTTGTGGAGTTTCTGGGATGTCCCAAGGCACTGTTTTGATCGAAGTTCTTTTTCAAATGTTGAAAAGCCTTGACAGCTGCCTTAACCCATACCCTATATTATCTCTTCTGCTGGCTCCACCTAATTCTCAGCCCTTCTGATTTTTTGCACTTCACTTCTTTAACTAAAATGTTGGCCACCTGCTCTAATCACTTTGATTTTCATGTGGTTCTGGAATGTTTTGTGATTTGCTTCTGTTGCAGGCCCTACACAGATGCAAGTTGTTACTCTGCACATTTTATTACTTCAATGAACTTCAGCAGATGCCAAAAAAAAATTGTGGTCAAGATAATTTTATTTTGTACAGAGAGTTTGTGAAGCTGTGGATTCCTCTACTGAAGTTGATCATTGAAACAGGTACCATGGCAGTGCTTCAGAATAGGTTGAATAAGTGCTTGGGATGTTGGAAATGTGCAAAATTATGCAGTGCATGTTGTAAATGGTATACACTGCTGCTACTGAGCATTGGTTGTAGGAGGAGTGAATGATTGTGGATGAAGGACCACTCAAGTAGTTTGCTTTGTTCTGGTTATTTTAAGCTTCTTGAGTGCTATTGGACCTGCACTCAAACAAGCAAATTTGGAGTACTTATTTGATCTCACTGACTTGTGCCTTGTAGATAGTGAGTAGGCCATGGCGAAGTGAGTTACTCACTGTAGCACTCCTAGCCTTTGACTTGCCCTTGTAGCTACTGTACATCTATATAGGTGGTCTGGTTCAATTTTTGGTCAGTGCTAACTCCAAAAGATTGATCGGAGGCTTGTGTACTTGCTGTGAGAGCCTTGCGGATTTGGTTGTCCTTTTTGCAAACCGCTGGCAGATGAGTAATGTAGGCTAAAATTGAGCAAATCTGTGTATGCAAACAGAGCACATCAACTCTTCAATGTTAACAGTAGTTTCGCGACATTGACTTGTTGGATACACTTCCAAGAAGCAACTGCTTTCTCCATTTTATTTGCAGAAGCACATTTTCAATGAAACAAGATGATTGAGAAGTAGAGGCTTACAATGTGGGTGGCTAGTTAGCCCATCTTTTCCATATTGGAGTAATCAGAAAGCTGGTCTTATTTGCCCCCTCTCACTCTTGCAGTGGAAAAGCATTCCAGTACTGCAGCATCTCTGGTCAGAAAATATTTTGCTCCTTCTCGGTTAATATTAACGTTTCATCAGAGCAGGGATGTTGTCAGCCTGAGTCCTGATGAAGGGTAATACCCAAAACGTTGACTGCCCCTTCTCTCCAGATGCTGTCTGGCTTGCTGTGTCCTTCCAGCCTCCTGTTTGTCAACCTTGGATTCCAGCATCTGCAGGTTTTTTTTTGGTCTCTTATCAACCTAAAACTCTGATTCTTTCCACAGATGCCATCCAGGGTTTTCTGATTGTTATTTTGGATTTCCTGTGTACGTATTTTCCTGCTTTTCCTACTTTTGAGTTTAAATTTGTTCTTGTCATATTGTTATTACCTGCTCAGCTTTGAGTTAAGAGTTATAACTTCTGTGGAGGGTAGAAACCTAAACTCCAGAAAGATTAAAACACAGAGAAGCACCTTCAGCCCATTGTGTCTGTACCAGACACCATTGCAATTCCTTAAAAACAAGACCAAAAACAGAAATTACTGGAAAAGCTCAGCTCATTTGGATGCATCTTTAGAGAGAAATCAGAGTTAATGTTTTCGGTTGACTGACCCTTTCTCAGAACTAATGGTAGCTAGGAAAATGTTGTTTTATAAGCAGAAGATAGGATGGGGGTGGGGGGAGGAAGGAGTAAATGATGCTTGGGGATAGAGCCTAAAGAAAGAACAGTTGGACGGTCAAAGGAGTAGGTAACGATCTGGCCAGGAAGATGACAGCTATTAATGGGGAATATTAGTAGCTAACAGTGAGATCCACACTTAATGCCAAAGTGTCGTCATAGGCACACTGTCAAACTCTCCAGTAGCATTGCATCATGCTGGCACAAGGCTGCACCACTCCCCACTTTCACTTCAGCCTCCGGCTCATTCAATATGCTAACAAGAAACCTTTTGTCTTCCTTTTCAGGCATCAAGGTGCAGCCACTGACGGATACCCATGTCACTCCGGAAACTCCATCCCCTTTCCAAACTCCACCTCCCGACATGTATTCACCATCCCTCTTGACCTTCTCTGATGCAGAACGTTCTGTGTTCAGTAGAAATCTGTTTTATCCCTCTGTGGCCCCATCTTAATGAATTTCGGGCATGAAGTGACGTCATTTCTGAAGAAGGGTCTCGACCCAAAAAGTCAGTTTTCCTGCTCCTCTGCTCATCCAGCTGTATACCTTGTTATCACTGAACTAAGTGATAATGGGAACTTAGATGTTGGAAAATCCAAGATAATAAAATGTGAGGCTGGATGAACACAGCAGGTCCAGCAGCATCTCAGGAGCACAAAAGCTGACGTTTTGGGCCTAGACCCTTCATCAGAGAGGGGGATGGGGTGAGGGTTCTGGAATAAATAGGGAGAGAGGGGGAGGCAGACCAAAGATGGAGAGAAAAGAAGATAGGTGGAGAGGAGAGTATAGTTGGGGAGGTAGGGAGGTGATAGGTCAGTCCAGGGAAGACGGACAGGTCAAGGAGGTGGGATGAGGTTAGTAGGTAGGAGATGGAAGTGCGGCTTGGGGTGGGAGGAAGGGATAGGTGAGAGGAAGAACAGGTTAGGGAGGCAGAGACAGGTTGGACTCGTTTTGGGATGCACTGGGTGGAGGGGAAGAGCTGGGCTGGTTGTGTGGTGCAGTGGGGGAAGGGGACGAACTGGGCTGGTTTTGGGATGCGGTGGGGGAAGGGGAGATTTTGAAGCTGGTGAAGTCCACATTGATACCTTTGGGCTGCAGGGTTCCCAAGTGGAATATGAGTTGCTGTTCCTGCAACCTTTGGGCGGCATCGTTGTGGCACTGCAAGAGGCCCATGATGGACAAGTCATCTAAAGAATGGGAGGGGGAGTGGAAGTGGTTTGCGACTGGGAGGTGCAGTTGTTTGTTGCGAACCGAGTGGAGGTGTTCTGCAAAGCGGTCCCCAAGCCTCCGCTTGGTTTCCCCAGTGTAGAGGAAGCTACACTGGGTACAGTGGATGCAGTATACCACATTGGCAGATGTGCAGGAGAACCTCTGCTTAATATGGAAAGTCATCTTGGGGCATGGGATAGGGGTGAGGGAGGAGGTGTGGGGGCAAGTGTAGCATTTCCTGCGGTTGCAGGGGAAGGTGCCGGGTGTGGTGGGGTTGGAGGGCAGTGTGGAGCGAACAAGGGAGTCACGGAGAGAGTGGTCTCTCCGGAAAGCAGACAAGGGTCGGGATGGAAGAATGTCTTGGGTGGTGGGGTTGGATTGTAGATGGCTAAGTGAACTAAGTGATGTTGGTTGAGAGGTGAGCAGGGTCAAGGATGCAGTGAAAACTACCAACTCTTTTAGAGGAGGCATCTTTTGCTTCTAACGATTGTTTAATGCCTTGGACGCCCCAGAGAGATTTGCATCCAATTAAATGCCATCACTGTAATGTATGAGAAACAACAACCAATTTGCATTTGGTAAACTCCCGTAAACTGAGTTTTACCGAGAAATAGCAAAGAGTTTTGGTATTGTTTGCTGGCTAAATGTTATCCTGGATAGTGCGGAGAACTCCCTCCTCAATGTTGACATTGGATCTTTTCATTCCAGAATACTTTGTGATGGGGAGGAGATGATAATTTAACATCTGATACAAAAGACTCACACATGTACGAATTGAGAGTCAAAGTGGGTCACCCAGTTCTTTGAGCCTGCTCTGTCGTTCAATGTGATCATGGCAGATCTGACTGTAACTTCAAGCCCACATTCCATTCTACCCCAATAATCTTTCATCCCCTTACTTCAACCTCTACCTTTATAAAAAAAATTAAAGACTCTGCTTCCGCCAGAGACTGCAACTTCTGCCTCCTTTCAGTCCAAGAAGGGTGACCCTTTTTTTTATTGTCAGTGACTCCCATGTAGTAGGAGACATCATTGTGTAGCAGCCTCTTGGTATTGCAGTAAGATTTTCTGCACAGGTCCCTGGTAACGTTGTAGGGAGTACTTCTAACATGCCAGGATATTGTCATAAGCACTGTCTGAAGAGGTTGTGGATATGCTCACCGTGCTGGTGGGTTTGGTTGTAAACATTTTGTCAGCCTGCTAGATAACGTTGTTGGTGCGCCTCCAGTGAAGTGTTGGTGTTCTGTCCCTTGTTATTTATGCACCTCAATTTGTTGGGGTGTTTGGTACCACTTCTGGTTCTGTTTCTCAGTGGTTTGTACACAGGGTCTGATACAATGTGTGCGTTTGATGGAGTTCTGGTTAGAATACTAGGCTCCAGGAATTCCCTGGCTTGTCTGTTTTGGCTTATGCGATTATGGATGTGTTGGTACCAGTCGAACTTGTGTCCCTCTTTGTCCGTGTGTAGTGAGACAAGTGAGAATTGGTCATGTCTCTTGTTGAGTTGGTGTTTGTGTATCTGTATTGTCAGTTTTCTTCCAGTTGGCCAATGTAGTGTTTCTCTCGGGCTTTGCATGTGATTTGTACATTACACCGGTTTAGCTGGTTTTGGGTGTGGGATCCTTTTGCGTTTGTTAGTAGCTGTTGTTCGGTGGTTGTTGGGTTGTGGGCTACTCTGATACCTAGCGATCTGCGTAGTCTTGTGGTTATCCCTGAAATGTCCTTGATGTACGGTAAGGTAATTAGTGAGTCTGGTCATGTTGTGCCTTCCTGTCATGGTCTGTCTCGGAGGTAATAGTGAATTGTGCTTTTCGGTGTCCAGTTCTTTTGAAGACTCTGTATAGGTGTTCCTGTTCTGCTTTGTGTAGCTCAGGGTTGCTGCAGTGTGTTGTGGCTCGTTTTGAACAGTGTCCTGATGCAGCTCTGTTTGCGAGCATTGGGGTGGTTGCTAGCGTAATAGAGTATCTGGTCCCTACGTGTGGTCTTTCTTTATACGCTAGTCTGGAGCTCCTCATTGTTTTTGCATTGTGCTGTTATGCCCAGGAAGGGTAATAATTTGTTGTTCTCTTCTTTTGTGAATTTTATCCCAGTGAGGATGTTTGTGTAGGTGGGATTCTTCTAGTTTTGTGCATTTGATAATCACGAAGGTGTTATCTATGTATCGGATGCAAAGTTTGGGTTGTATAGTGGGGAGTGCTGTCTATTCTAATCTTTGCATTACTGCTTTTGCAATCAGCCCTGATATGGGGGATCCCATTGGTGTTCCGTTGATTTGTTTGTATATGTCACTGCCATTGAAGGCGAAGTGGGCCGTGAGGCACGGATCTAGTAGTTTCATGGGGTGTTCTTGTTGATGTTGGTGTCCTGGGGTGCCTGCCTACTTAATTTGTCCAGTAGTGTGGCAGTTGTCTCTTTAGCTAGGTCGGTGTTTATGGATGTAAATAGTGCTGTTATGTTGAAGGACCTCTTGTCCTCTTGTATCCTGGTGTCCTTGATGTTGAGGAATTCTTGGGAGGAATGGGTAGTGTTGTCAACTAAGTATTTCAATTCCTGTTGTTGTTCTATGGCAAGTCTAAATGTTGATGTTCCTCGATTCTGAGGAAGGATCACCGGACCTGAAATGTTAACTCTGTTTTCTCCTTCTCAGATGCTGCCAGACTTGCTGAGCTTTTCCAGCAACTTTGTTTTTCATTTACAGCATCCGCAGTTCTTTCAGTTTTCCTTGACTGTCGCGTTGGGTCTTTGTCATCTGTTGGTAGATGTCGGCATCTACTAGTAGTGTGTTGGCTTTCTCAATGTATTGGGCTCCAATGAGGATTACTGTCATGCATCCTTTCTCTCTGCTGGTAAGATTACAATGCTCCTGTCTGTCTTGAGTCTTTTCAGGGCTTCCCTCTTCTGTATTGAATATTTTCCACTTACCTCTTTTGCTCAGTGTTAGGACTGTCGTCTGCCTGATGTTGTGTTGTACTTCCGTGAGTCTGTCGCTCTTTAGTGTTGATTCCAGCGCAGCCAGGAAGTCAGTCTCTTTGTGTCTGTAGCTTATAATTCAGTCTGCATACTAGGATGGTCTTCTCAGTGTCTGTCTGTAAAGTAGTCAGTCTGAGATGTTTTTAATCCATGAATCTGTGTTTTCTGTGTTGTCATTGTGGGTGATTTTGGACAGTTTTTCCTTTTGTAGGGCTATTCTTTTCTTCTGGTCTTTTGTTTGCTTATGGCTGGTCAGCTGTGTTGGAGTACAGACTTTTTTTAAAATAAATAACAAGAGGGACAGAACACCATGCATGGACGATGTCACCTAGCAGGGTGAAGAAACGTTTGCAACCAAACCCTCAGCTTGGCGAGCATGTCTATAACCTCATCCACAGCCTGAGCTACAAATCTTTTTTTAAAATAACTCTGCCTAATGCTACACTTTGATGTTTGCTTTCCAAGTGTGTGAAGAAGCTAACTGATACGGGCATGCTAATTGCATGCAGGATGATCAAATAGAGAAGCTCAATCCTGGATCCAGAGAGGATGCCTGTACATGTTTATTTGGACTGGGCCAAACCCCCTCAAAATATATTTAGCCTGGAGCCCAACCCTTTCTTATTTTAAAAAGTAGTGTGTTCTGGATGCAATTTGATTGGTCAGACGATCAGACTTGACACAAAACACACTTTTCTTTTAATCTCAACACTCCAGTTAAAATGCACGCAAAACAAGAATAAAAAATTAGTCTAACAGTAACTCTATCAAGATACTTCATATATATGTTAACTACCACTGATTAGTTATTTCAAGATAGTAACATTCCGTAAACACACTCTCGACAAAGCTAAATTCAATAACATAGATTATTTCACATACAATGTTTCTCCAACTCAAGAGGAAAGAACATAGAGAAAATTAAGAGAGAGAGAGAGAGAGAGAGAGAAAACGCAAGTGTTTTGCTGTAACAGGGAAAGATATATAGAAGCTTCCAAACCCCAACAGCTACTGAAAGTTAAACCAAAGTCCTGGTTCTGTGGGAGCTTGACTTTACCCATTCATGCAGCTTCTATTCCAAGTTTAAAAAAAACAAGGGCCTCACAAGCTGTTTACTTTATTTGCTTACTACGTCTGTCTCAATCTCTCTTCATTAGTAAAAAATCAGGGCAAAATGTACCTCTTAAAGCAATGTTATCATCTCACATTCTAGGACTGATAAGTGAATATCCATGTGCTGAATTTAATGGTAAGTGTGAGAATGATGTCAATGGTGTAGAGGTTGCTATTCTCCTAAGAGCAGGGAAGGTTAAGACAGGACATTAACAGAGTTGTTGAAAATTTTGAGTGCATAGGTAAGGAAACCCCATGGTCAAAGGGTTGGTCATCACAATGCAGATTTAATGTTTTTGACAAAAGAACCAAAGTGCTGATGTGACTTTTTTGTGAGAAGGTATGATCTGAAACACGCTGTGTGTAGAACCAGATTCAAGCACCCTTCAAAAGGGATCAAATAAGTGTTTTAACATTGTAGAACTGATAAATAAAAAGCTGGGGAGTGGAGCAATGGGTTTCTGCTTTGGAGAATCAGGATGGGTTGAATGGCCTTTCTGTGTTTTCTGACATAGAAGTTCTCCAATCCAGTAATGGTAGAAACAGAAGAATGTGCAGTGAGAGCAAAGCCAAACAGAAGCCGGTGGGAGTAGAATGCTTCTGAATTGGACATTGGATGTGTCAAAAGGGGTGAGAACTTGGTGTTGGTATTTTGAGGGATGGGAGTCTTGTGTCAGTTTGTTGAAGATAATGGTGCACTTTAAAATGCACTTTTTTGAAATTGACCTTAAGCTATTTAAAATGCCCCATAAGCAAATGTTTTGTTAGCCTTGATTGAGGCTGTATTTTGAGGCAATGCTCTCTGTCCAGCTTCAAGAGACAGAACTGAAGAGTGCAATACACGCAAGACCTGTGAGCTACCACCAGTCTTAGAATTTTTGCAGTTTCTTTTGTTGATTTTGAGATTTTGTTCCAGTGAAATGAGTGCTGCATGGGATCTCTTAATTGTTTTGAGAGCATGTACTTGAATCAATAGCTTTGAGTCTGTGCTTCTACTGATGTAAAATCACTTATTTTGTTTTCTTTTTTGTTCATTCCATATTTTGGGATCTAATGCAAGTCAAATCCACAATGAAATGTTGCTATGCTAACAACATAGCGTTATAGAGTCCAACAGCTTGGAGACAGGCCCTTTGGCCCAAACTGGCCCATGCTGACTCCACTTCCCTGCATTTAGCCTGTTTTCTTCTAAACCTTTCCTATCCATGTATTCACCCAAATGCATTTTAAATGTTAATGTACCCACCTCAACCACTTCCACTGGTAGCTCATTCTGTTTACGTACCACTCTCTGTATAAAAAATAAAAACTGCCCCTCCGATTCCCAAGTATTCATTCCCCTCTTAACCTTAAACTGGTGCCTTCTAGAGCTCAATTCCTCAACCCTGGGGAAAAAAAACACTACATGCACCCTGCCTATGCTTCTTGTGATCTTATACACTTCTATAAGATCCCCCTCAGCCTCCTATGCTCCAAAGTACGAAGGCTTAGTTTGTTCAACCTCTCTCTATAACTCAGTCCCTTGAGTCCTGGCAACACCATTGGAAATTTCTTCGGCACTCTTTCCAGTTTAATAACCTCCTTCCTATAGCAAGGTGACCAAAACGGAACGCAACACTCCCAAGTGCAGTCTCACCAACATCCTGTACAACTGCAACATAACTTCCCAACTTCTATATTCAAGCCCTGACTGCGTCAAAAGCCGCCTTGACAGCCCTGTCTACCTGCGACTCCACTTTCAGAGATCTGTGCACCTGAACTCCAAGGTCCCTCTGTTCTGCTACACTCCTTAAGGCCCTACTATTCACCATGAAACTCCTACCTTGATTTGACTTTCCAAAATGCAACACTTCACACTCATCTATATTAAACTTGGTTTGCCATATCTTGGCCTAATTCCCCAGCTGATCAAGATTCTGCTGCAATTTCTGATAACCTTCCTCAGTATCCACAGTACCACCTACTTTAGTATCATCTGCAAACTTACTAATGGTGCCTTATACATTCCCCTCCAAATCATTGATATAGATAACAAACGGCAACAGGCCGTCCACTGACCCATGAGGCACACCACTAGAACCTCAGGTCCGATGACCATCCTTCCACTATTACTCTCTGCTTCCTACCATCAAGCCAATTCTGTTTCCAATTTGCCAACTCTCCCTAGATTCCATGCGATCTAACCTTCCAGAGCAGCCTACCATGTGGCACCTTATCAAAGGCCTTACTGAAATCCGTGTAGACTACATCTACTGCCCTTCCCTCATCAATCTTCCAGGTCATTTCATCAAAGAACTCTAACGTATTTGTGAGGCATGTTCTCCCATGCACAAATCCAGGCTGATTACTCCTAATTAAACCATGTCTTTCTAAATGCATGTATATCTTATCCCTCAGAATCTTCTCCAGTAAGTTACCTACCACAAATGTTAAGCTTACTTGTCTACTTTGCAGTCTACTTTGTTTACTTTTTCTTTGCAGCCCTCCTTAAATAAGGGCACAACATTCACCACTCTTTAGTATTCTGGGACCTCTTCCGTGACTAACTGTAATGCAAATATATCAGTCAGGGCCCACAATTTTTTCTTGTTTTTTTTTCTTTCAAATCCCCTTGCAAGGTTCTTGGATCTGTCTGGTCAGGACCAGGAAATTTATCCACCTTCATACATTCTAATATGTCCAGCATCACCTCTGCTGAGATTTGGACTGTCGCCAAGTCCCAAGTTGTCTTGTCTTTCTTTCTTTTCGCCAGGGCTATTTCATGCCCCCTTTTGCGTTCCTGTATTCCCTTGATCCCAGCTGCCTGTATCTGAGCCATTCTTCCTCCTTCTCTTTGGCCAAAGCTTCAATATGACGTTAGAGTAGATTTGTACTCGGGTTGTGGATGTTGTAGTTAGTTGGCTCACCGGGCAGGTTTGTTGTTCTGCTGATGTTTCATTACCCTGCTGGAGCTAGACACATAGAACTAGACCACATATACGCTCCATTGCGAAGGAAGATTGGAAGTGAGATAATCCAGCTCAACGGACACCAGAGTTTAAATAACAGGCAGAAAAACACAACAGCGCTTCATTGGAGGCTGCATTGATGATGTTATCCAGCAGGGTAGCAAAATGTCTGCGGAACAATGAACCAGTTCGGCGAGCCAATCAACCACAAAAGCTTCAATTTCACTTGTCACCCAGGATTCCTTACTCCTGCCAACCTTGCCCTTTCACCCTCACAGGAACTTACAAACCTTGAACTCTATCTGTCATATTTCTAAAGGCCTCCTACTTGCAGGAGATCCCTTTGCCTGCAAACAAACTACTACAGTCAACCCCTGCAAGCTCCTGTCTAGCGCCATCAAAATTTTGACCCAGTGACAGTGAAGGAATGGTGATATTTCCAAGACAGGAATGAGTGATCTAGAGGGGAAACTTGAAGGTGATGTTGTTTCCATGTGTCTGCCCTTGTCCTTCCAGGTGGAAGTGGTCATGGGTTTGGAAGGTGCTGTTTGAGGATCTTTGGTGAATTTCTGCCGTGCATCTTGTAGATATCTTGTAGGAGCAATCTCCCTAGATATTTGTTCCTTGAATTCCTGTAGACTCTTTGGTGGCCATCCCCCTCTTATTGCTTAGCAGTACCCACAAAGCCTCACTGGATGATCTGTTAGTTATTTCACCTCTGACTACTGCTGCGATACTCCCCTTAATCAAAACTGCAATTCCCCCTCTCCTCTTGCCTCCCCCTTTTGTTTTGACTAACGCTCCTGTACCCTGACACATTAAGCTGTCAGTTCTGTCCCTCTAGCTATATTTCTGTAATGGGTATAATATCTCAGTCTCACATATCTATCCACACCTTGAGTTCATCAGCCTTACCTGTCAGCCCTCTTGCATTGAAACAGATGCAATTTAATTCCAACAGGCATTCCTCACTCCCCGTCGTGTTCCAGTCTGACCCATCTCTTCAACTTGCTATTTCTGTTTACAGCATCACCTTCCAGCTTCTCCAGTTACCTCCCTGCTGTTGGAAGATTCTGCTCCCCACCGTGCCAATCTAGTTTAAACCCTCCCATGTAGTACTAGCAAATCTGCTCACCAGGATATTAGTCCCCCTTCAGTTCAGGTGCAACCCGTCTGTCTTTATCAGGCCACTTCTTTCCAGAAATAATCCAAATAATCCAGGAATCTGAGTCCCTGCCCCCTACACCGATTCTTTAGCCATGCAACCATCTACCACATCTTCCTGTTCTTATCGTCACCAGCACGTGGCCCTGGAAATAATCCGGAGATTACTACTGACAAGGTCTTTGTTTTTAATTTTTTTATCCGAGCTCTCTGTAATCAGTCTGCAGGACCTCATCCATATTTCTACCTATGTCATTCATACCAACATGTACAATGACTCCGGGCCACTCACTCTAAAGAATGTTTTGCAGCTGCTCCTAAGGCAGCCTGGACCCTGACACTTGGGAAACACCGCACCATCCTGGATTCCCCTTTGCGGCCACAGAACTTTCTGTCTGTTGCCCGAACTAGATTCCTGTTCACGTTTACCCTTTCCTACTATGCCCCCCAGGTAGTTAAAGTGCCACCAAGCTGGTTACTGCTGCTTTCCCCTTATGATCCACTCCCCAAGAGTATCTAAAAGTGTATACTTGTTTTCGCGGGGAATGGCCACAGGGGATTCCTGGTCTCTCTGTCTACTCCCTTTGTCTTTCCTGGTGGTCACCTAACTACTCTCTGCCTGCACCTTGGGTGTGACCACTTCACTGAAATTCTTATCTATGATGTGCTCAGCATCTGTCATTCCAAGTATATCCAGCTGCAGTTCCTTAATATGGTCACTCAGGAGCTGCAGCTGGATGCACTTACCACAGGTGTAGTCATCAGGGAAGTGTCCCCGAGCTCCCACGTTCTGCAGGAGGAGCATGCCACTGCCGTACACTACCATATCAAATGACCTAAGACTAAAAAGGAAAGTTAAAAAGACTTTACCTGAGCTTACCAAAGCCTCTCAAGGCACCCATCTTACTTCTCAGTGTGCTCACAATAGTAGCATGGAATTTCTGCCTAGATACACTAATGGAGCCTGAAGCAAATGCAGAGTTGAAAGAAGCTTTTGCTGTTCGTTGCATATATGCTCATGTCCCTTCCCTCTCTTTGACCCTGCACCCAAACTCATTTTTGCCCAGAATATTGGCACTGTCTTGAAGCTAGATGTATGTTTCCAGCACCTCTGCTGATCTGAGTGATATCAAAATCTTTCTCAGCCTTTTGCTGCAGGCCACCATTTTGCACTCAGCTTGAAAAGCACATTTTTTTTTCTTGCTGTAACATAAAGAGGGCTTTAGTCAAAGACATGCTGAAAATGCAGGTCCAAGAATAGGAGGAGCCCTAGTGGGAACATTATACTTTTAAGCAAGTTCCAGGTTGGAGTGTGTATCAGATGCAACCATTATTAGAGGCATATCTGAAGGGCTGTGCAGTTGTTTTGCTCATTACAGAGGGATGGCTCTTTACCTTTGTTCATAATAAATCCCACAATGAGCAGGGTCTGAATGGTACAGTTAAGAGTGACCATAGCAATTACTTTTACAGGCTTGGATTGCTCTGATCCACAGTTTGGGTCTTGTGCAGGGCTGATCGAAGATGTAGTGAAAACCTGCTTTCAAGCTAGTGACTGATGCATGGTTTGTAAGGCAATGTAGTTCATCAAATTTAGTGTATTATGAAGACAGGGGCATTAAGTTTCAACAAATGTCATTTTGATTTGATTTATTCTTGTCATCTGGACAGTGAAAAGTGTTGTCTTAGTGCTTTACAGGCTGATTGTTACCCTGATGCACTTAAATAGTACAGAACAGGGTACTGGATACAATATTGTAGGTGCTGAGAAGGTGCAAAGACAGATTGATATTAACATTAGAGAAGTCCATTCAAAGTTTGATAACAGCGATGAAGAAGCTGTTTTTGAATCCGTTCATACATATATACAAACTTATACCCTCTTCCAGTCAGGACATAAAAGTGGGGTGGGAGGGGTCTTTGCTTATTTTGATTTGTTTCCCGGTGCTGAGGAAAAGGTGTAGAAGTTGACGCTTGGGAGACTGGTTTGCGTGATGAACTGGGCTGTGTTTACAGCACTCTGTAGTTTCCTTTGGATTTGGTTGCTGTGCCATGATGTGCTGCATCTAGATATGCTGCTTTCTATGGCGCATTTATAAAAGAAATTTGTAAGTGTCTTTATGGATATGCTGAATTTCTTTTGCTACCTGAGAAAGCAGATGCATACTTCAGCTTTCTTGAGCGTAATGTCAATGTGAGTGAACTAGGACAGATCGCTGATCATCATCACTCCTAGGAACTTGATGCTTTTGACCATTTTCGTCTCTAAATCACTGATGCAGACAGGGGTGTGTCCTCCAGTCTGCTTCTTGAAGCCAATAACCAGTTCTTTCGTTTTGCTGGAGAGATTCTTGTCTTCACAGTATGCTGTTAACCATTCTGAGGGTGGTCAGTGGAACCCGCCTTGCATAAAGAGGCCATCGTTAACAGGAAGGAACTATGTTGCTGCTTCTATGTAAAGAGTACGATGCCGGCTCCACATGAATGTCCTGTTAGAAGGAACTGTTACATTTGTTGACAACTCAGCATTGCTTGCATTTTTGATGTGAGGGCCCAACTGGAAGGATTGAAAATGGTTGATATTTTCAGCTCAACCTCAAATTCACCTGGCCCATCTCCAGTACCACTTCCTTCCTGGACCCTCCTCTGCCTCCATCTCTGGTGACTGCCTCAAAACTGACATCTATTTCAAGCACACTAGCACCCACAGCTACCTCGACTACACCTCCTTCCCACAAGAATGCGATCCCTTACTCCCAATTCCTCTGTCTTCACTGCATCTGCTCCCGAGATGGGGCATTCCACTCCTATTAATCCCAGATGTTTTCCTATTTCAAGGACCATAATCCACCCAACCTCCCCCGTCCCGCGACCAAAAATGCCCTCAACCGCATGTCATGCTTTTCCTGCTCTTCTGCCCTCACATTCTCTCCTCTCAACAAAAATCAAGACAGAATCCCCCTTGTCCTCACATATCTCCGCATCTAACATATCATTTCTCTGCCACTTCTGCCACCAACAATCTGACCCCACAACCAAATTTTCCTCCCCACCCCTATCTGCCTTTCATGAGGACTGCTCTCTGTGACTCCCTCGTCTGCTCCCCACCACCCCCCAGCACCTTTTCCCACCAACTACAGGATGTGCTACACCTACCCGTACACATCCCCATCACCTTCATTCAAGGCACAAAACAGAAACTTCCACATTAGATAGAACCCACCTGCACATCCGTCAACTTGGATGACTGCATCTGCTCCTCCCAGTGTAACCTCCTCTACATCAGGGAGACCGAGCATAGACTTAGACCATTTTGTAGAGCATCTGTGCTCCGTACACGACAAATAACAACACCTTTGGGTTGGCAACCATTTTAACTCCCCCTCCCACTCCCTGGGTGACATGTCCATCCTGGGCCTCCTCCAGTGTCGCAATGACACCACTGGCAAAATGGAGGAACAACTCTTATTCTGCCTTGGGAGCCTACGGCCCAATGGCCTAAACGTGGAATTCATAGTATCTCCCCACCCCTGGCCTCGGCCCGTGTCCAAAACCTCCCTCTCATCCCCACCTCCTTGACCTGACACAAATTGTCCATCTTCTGTCCCACCAATCCGCCTCTCCCACCCCACTGACCAATCCCCACCACTCCTTACCTACGTTTGCCCATCACCATCCCACCTACCTTGCCCAGCCCCACCAATCTTCTCTACATATTTGAGCTCCCTATCTCCTCCCCATTTCTGAATAAGGATCCCGACCCAAAACACTCCCCCCCCCCCCCCCTCCACCCCACACTCCCCCCCCCCACCCCTCCACCCCACACTCCCCCCGCCTCCTCTACCCCACACTCCCCCCCCCCCCCCCTCCACCCCACACTCCCCCCCCCCCTCCTCCACCCCACACTACTCCCCCCGACCCCCAACCCGCCTCTCCTTCACCCCCATCTTCTGTGCCCCTGCCTCCTCTCCTCAGCACCCCACACCCTCACCCTGCCCCCCCGTTTTCTTCTGCCTCCCCAGCGCCTCCCTGCCGCACTCCCCTCTTCCCTCCCTCCCTGCCGCTCTCCCCTCTGCCCTCCCTCTCAAATTGTCCTTGCCCGGGTTGCTCATTTCCACTTCCCACCACAGCGCACTTCTCTCCTCTCCCCCCCCCCCCAACCTTGATGCTATCCCTAGCATTAATATGTTTTGCAGTGAGTTTTGAGAAGATTTGTAGCTCAGGTTGAGGTTCTGGATGTGAGTTTGCTCGCTGAGCTGGAAGGCTAGTTTTCAGACGTTTCGTCACTTTTTTTTATTTGAAAAAATATACTTTATTCATAGAATGTACAAAAAATAAAACATTTATACACCTACCCAGCCATGCAAGCCACTCCGGGTTACCCAGGGGGTATGTACACCAACTAAAGGAAAAAACAAAACAGAGAAAAAAAAACAAAGCAAAGAAACCACCCCGGCAGTCGTCACCCCGCACAGTCCCAGTTGGGGAAGGCGCCAGCTGGGCCCAGTTACCAGATAGGGTTCTTTTTCCTATTCTGGACGAGGGGGTTCATACAGTGGTCTTTCCCCACCGCGCCTTGGCAGCGGCTGCCCCAAGCTTTAGCGCGTCCCTCAGCACGTAGTCCTGGACCTTGGAGTGCGCCAGTCTGCAACACTCGGTCGGGGTCAGTTCTTTCAGCTGGCAGACCAGCAAGTTGCGGGCAGACCAAAGAGCATCTTTCACCGCATTGATGGTCCTCCAGGCGCAGTTGATGTTGGTCTCGGTGTGCGTCCCCGGAAACAGCCCGTAGAGCACGGAGTCCCGCGTCACGGAGCTGCTCGGGACGAACCTCGACAAATACCACTGCATCAAAATGAATAGCATTGCTTGTACCAGCACTGCCTTAGATCACAACACTGTCGTTAAAGTCCAGACAGTTACTTACAGCAGAGCTGTAATTTGAAGTGAATGTATGGATGTACAGGTGCAATATGATATCTGAGGAGATAGTATGAAGGTATGATGGCATTGTGGTTTAAGGTGAAGGTAAAGAAGCCCTGCAGAACACTTTAAATTTATGACAATACTGTGATACCATTCATTATTTTGACATCATGCTCACCTGATTTGAAACAGCTTCAGTGAAGAATAGTTAGAAAGCTCTGTCTAATGACTGCCAGTTTTGCATGCAGAATTGTGGGTCTTACATCTGGTTAGCTTTTATTAATAGAGGGATCGTGTTCCGGAACCAAGAGGTTATGGTGAAGCTGTACAAAACTCTGGTGCGGCCGCACTTGGAGTATTGGTACAGTTCTGGTCACCGCATTATAAGAAGGATGTGGAAGCTTTGGAAAGGGTGCAGAGGAGATTTACTAGGATGTTGCCTGCTATGGAGGGAAGGTCTTACCAGGAAAGGCTGAGGGACTTGTGGCTGTTTTCATTAGAGAGAAGAAGGTTGAGAGGTGACTTAATTGAAACATATAAAACAATCAGAGGGTTAGATAGGGTGGTTAGGGAGAGCCTTTTTCCTAGGATGGTGATGGCGAGCACGAGGGGGCATAGCTTTAAATTGAGGGGTGAAAGGTATAGGACAGATGTCAGAGGTAGTTTCTTTACTCAGAGTAGTAAGGGAATGGAACGCTTTGCCTGCAACGGTAGTAGATTCGCCAACTTTAGGTACATTTAAGTCGTCATTGGAAAGGCATATGGACGTACATGGAATAGTGTAGGTTAGATGGGCTTGAGATCGGTATGACAGGTCGGCACAACATCGAGGGCCGAAGGGCCTGTACTGTGCTGTAACGTTCAATGTTCTATGTTCTAAAACGTCAACTTTCCTGCTCCTCTGCTGCCTCCCTACCCTTCAGCTCCATACTGTTATCCCCAGCATAGATAGTGGCAAGATTAATTGTAGACTTACAAATGACAGCCAAGATTGTGATTCAGCCCCATTCACAACCGGTGGAGTTCAATATTTGGAAGTATGAAGTGATGCTGTTCTGGAGCACCATGAGGGAAACATGCCATAAATTGTCTGTTTGCTGAAGTGAGATTTGAAGTTGTGCTTGACGAAATGAGCTTGTGCATCTCGGCAACTAATCAATTGCCCTAGAGGGAGATGACGGGATGGTGGTAATGTAATCGTTTACCCAATCTAGAGGCCGAAATTAATGTTCTGGGGCATGAGTTCACCATGGAAATCAGTTTAATTTCAAGTTCAAGTTAACAATTCAGGAGTTGAAAGCTCATCTGGTGGTTGCCATTAGTATCATTGGTTTTTACAATGATTAATTTGTTCACAAATGTCTGTGAGCAAAATCCATTTCCCAGTTTTAACTTTTGGACCCACTGCAATGTGGCTAACTCTTAAGTGCCCTCTGAAATGGCTTTGCAAGCCATTCCGTTCAAGGTTTTGTAGAGCAGAGACCTTGATGCTTAACTGCACACTGTCTTAAATATGGCAGGAAAAATCAATCAGTTGTTTATCAAGGCATTTGTGGTTTTTTTTCTGTTTCTAAACAGAGGCATAGAATATAGAAATAAAGAAATCATACTGACGTCTTAAGTCAGCACATGAAGATGAGTAGTTTGCAGAAATGCAGTGGGATGTGGGACCAATCGTGATTGCTGAGCTCAGTCTGAGGAGTGACAGCAGCAGTAAGAGTGATGGAGAGAAAACTTGGAAGTGAACTTTAGCAGCAGTGGGGTCAGTTAAAGTGAATGTGGGGTTGAATCTATGGGCAGAGACCTGTCAGTCAAGCTCGCGACTAAAAAGTGAGATGTTTAGCTGCTCAGGAACCAGGTTTGCAGTGTCTGGAAAGAGGTAATTTACTACTTGTAGTTGTGTTCTGCTGTGAAAAGTGGGCAGTAGAGAGGGATCTGAGTTTGGTGGCATGTTGGTATGGTATGTAATCAGTTCCTGGATTTTTGACTGTAGTTGATAAGTTGGCCTTAGTGGTTAAGATTCAAAATGGCAAGACAATTCTGCTGCGTGAAATGGCCCTCCTGCAATATATGGGAGATAGGGACTCTTGCAGTGCCCATTGTGACTGTGTTTTGCAGCAAGTGTTCACCTGCAGTTCCCGATTTGCTGCATGAAGTGAGAGGCCTTCAAAAGTGTGAAAAAGAGAGTTCAGAGGCATTACGTTCCTGTTGGAGTGCAATACACGGCTGGTAAGATTCGGGAACAATGAATGAATAAAGATATTGAGGTGCAAAAACAGAAGTTGCTTGAAAAGCTTAGCAGATCTAGTAGCATCTGTGAAGAAAAAAAATCAGTTAAAGTTTCGGGTCCGGTGACCCTTTTTATTCCTGATTTTACAGCACCTGCATTTCTTTCGGTTTATATTAAAGATATCGAGGTTCTAGTCAAGAATAAAAAAAGAATCCTAGATGCACTCAACTGAATCTCTTGAGTTTAAAGAATGTAGAAGCGTCCTTAAGGAAATCAGGAAGGCAAACAGGGGATATGAGATTGATATGGCGGATAAGATTAAAGGTAATCCAAAAGATTCTATAGATATGTTAAGAGGAAGAAAGTAATTAGAGAGAGAGAGTAGCAACCCTTAAAGTCAGAGGTCACCTTTCTGTTGAAACTCAGGAGGTGGGAGAGAGGTTAACTTAACATTTGATCAGTTTTTACTGTGGAGAAAGAAATGGAGGCTTCAGAATTCCAATATTGATCTTTTGAAAACAATTCAAATTACAGAAGAGGAAGTGCTGGAGACCTCAGAGAGCAAAGGTGGATAAATCTCTAGGACCTGATCAAGTGTATTACAGGACATTTTGGGAAGTTAGGGAGGTAATTAAGTGGCCTCTAGCAGAAATATTTGTACGATCTATAGCCTTGGGAAAGTACTGGAGGACTGGAGAGTGGCTAATGTTGTGCCATTGTTTAAGAAAGGCTGTAAGGAGAATCTGGAAACTAGCCCCATGAGCCTGACGTCAGTGATTTCTGAAAGATAAGGTTCACATGCAGTTCGAGAGGCATGCATTGATTAGAGATGGTCAGTATGGTTTTGTGCGAATAAAATTGTGTGTCATGAACTTGATTACTTCATTAAGAAACTCAATGAAAAAAGATAGTAAAGCCTTTGATAAAGTTCTGCATGGTAGATTAATTACTGAAGCTAGATCAAATGGGATTCAATTGATAAAAATTGACTTGATTGTAGGAGACACAGGGCACTGTTGGACGGTTTTTTTAGACTGGAGGCCTATAACGGGTTTCCTTTCCAGAAAGATCAGTGAGGGGTCAACTTTTCTTTCTCATTTTATATAAATGATTTGAATGAGAATATGGGAGGCATGGTGAGTAACTTTGCAGGTGACAACAAGATTGGTATAGTGGATAGTGAAGAGGTTTATCTAAGATTACAGAGAGATTTTGATCAATTAGGTCAGTCAACTGAAGAGCTTAATTTGGATAAATGCGAGATGTTGCATTTTGGTAATATTTGCAGGGACAGGACTTGTACAATTCATGGTGTGTGCCAGGGTTGCGTCGTAGAACAGGGACCTGGAAGCTCAGGTACATAATTCTTTGAAATTTGAATGTGGACAGTGATTAGGAAGGTGTTCAGTGAGCTTGCCTTCATTGCTTAGACCTTTGAGTGTAGAAATAGGGACGTTCTGTTGACATTATACAGGATGTTGGTGGGACCTCTTGTGGATTGTGTGTCATTTCTGGTCTTTTGACTATGAGAAGGAGATTATTAAATTGGAGAGGGTTTGGAAGCGATTTACCAGGATGTTGCTGGGAATGGAGGCCTTGAATTTTAAGTAGAAGCTGGATAGGATGGGACTTTATTTGTTGGAGTGCAGGTGATTGTGTGGTGCGGGAGGAGGTGACCTTATACAGATGTGTATAAAATCATGAGAAGCATAGATAAGGTGAATGTGAAGAGTCTTTTCCCTAGGGTGGGTCAGGAGTTCAAAACTAGGGGACATATTTTTAAAGTCAGAGGTGAAAGATTTTAAAAAGAACACAAGGAGCAATGTTTTTTATACAGTGGTTTATGTGTGGAATTAACTGCCAGAGTGTGTACAAGTGCAGTTACAACGCTTAAAAGACAGTGGATAAATTCATGAATAGGAAAGTTTTTGGAGGGATATGGGTCAAGCACAGGCAGGTGGGACTAGTTTAGTTTGGGAACATGGTCAGCTTGGGCTGGTTGGACCAAGGGAGCTGCATCTGTGCTGTACGACTGAGTGCCTGGAGCGAAGGATGGACTTGTTATGAAGCATCCATGAGGCTGAGAAGGTTTTGGTAGCACACATTTAGCGACCTGCACTCAACCAGTGTGCACTATACAGACAGTGTTAGGTGATGACCAGGAAGACAAGTAAGCGTGGGCAGGCAGTGCAGGAGTTCCCTTGTAGCCATTCCCGTCCAAACACGTATGTCATTTTGGAAACTGTTGTGGTGGGGGAGGGGGCATGACCTCTCGGAAAAGTAGCAGTAGTGACCAGATCAGAGGCATTATGATTGGCTCTGTTGCAGTGCAGGTGAGCTGTAGTGATATGGGATTCTATTATCGTGGGGCCCCGGGCTGGCATTTGTGACCACCTATGAAAGTCCAAGCAAATATGTTTTCTCCCTGGTATCAGGGTGAAGGATATCTCTGAGCAGGCACAATATATTCTGAACGTAGACTGTGAGCAGCAAGAGGTTATGGTTAATGTTGTCCATGTTAGCTCTAACGACCAGGGTAAAGAGAGATGAAGTCCTGCACTCTCCAGGGTTGTAATCTCAAGATTACTTCCTTGTGCCACATGCCAGTGAGGCTAGGAATAGGAAGAGAGCAAAGTTAAATACATGGTTAAAGAACAGACGTAAGAGTGAGGGCTTCAGATATGTGGGTCATTGGGAAGTCTTCTGGGGCTAGTGGGATGGGATGGGACTAGTCTAAACTATAGGGTCACCAATATCCTGGCAGTGAGATTTGCAAGTGCCATATTTTTTGGGAGGTGGGTGGTGGTTTAAACTAGTGTGGCAAGGTGATGGGAACCAGAGTAGTAGGTCAGCAGAATAACTGAAGAGGAGTCTGAGTCTAAGGCCAATAAGACTGAAAGGAAGAATAGATTGGAAGAGATGACTGTACACTGTCAGACTTCGCAGCCTAAAGTGTCCTTTTGTTTTAATGCGAGGAGTATGACAGGTAATGCAGATGAACTTAGAGCTTAGTTGAACACATATAATTATGATATCGTAGCCATTAAAGAGACTTAGTTGAGAGATGGACAAGACTGGCAGCAAGACTGACTGATGAAATAGAAGTGAAATAGAGAGGGATGTAAAAGGTGGGGAGTTGTTACTGATTGCGGAGAATACCTCAGTTGTATTAAGGGAGGGCATCTTTGAGAACTTATCCAATGAGGCCAAATGGGTGCAGTTTGGCAATAGTAAAAGTGCAATCACTTTGGAATTGTATTGCAGGCCTGCTTTAGCTAATGGTGATAGAGAAACATAACTGGACATCTATGGAAAAATATAAACACAATAAGGGTTGTTGCAGTGTGTGATTTTAACTTACCCTGAATTGACTGGGACTTGCCGAGTGCCAGGAGCTTGGAGAGGAGAAATTTGTTCGGTGTGTCCGGGGACAATTTTTAAAAAAGAATATGTGAATAGCCCAACTAGGGAAGAGTACTAGTCTTGGTATTGCAGAATGAGCCTGACCAGATGATGGAAGTTTCAATGGGGGAGCATTTCAGGAACAGGTAGTATAACTCTTCAGTTTTAAGTTAGTTATCTATAAGGATAAGATCAGTCTTTTGATGAAAGTATAAAGTTGGGAGAATGGTAAATGCAACAATATTAGACAGGAGGTACAGAATGTAGGTTGGGGTAGCCGTTTGAGAGTAAATTCACATCTGGCATGTGGGTATCTTTTCAAGACCAGTTGTTTAGAATTTAGGACCAGCATTTTCATAGTAAGATGAAGGATAAGGATGGCAAGAGAAATTTGAGAGTTGTTTGTCCAAAAGGAAAAGAGGCATATGCAAGGTTTAGAATGCAAACAGAATTAAGGAAGATTCCAAGGCATTTTGTAAATGAATAATGAGCAAGATGGTAGCTAGGGAAAGGGTAAGTGTTCTCAAGGATTTAAGAATGGAGCTGAAGGAAGTGGTGAAGTCCTTCATGCTTCACATTGGTATTCACAAAAGAGTAGGATATGATGGATGCTGATCCTTGGGAGAACTATTTTGGTATTCTAGGACATGTGAATATCAAAGTGTGAATGTTTTGAAAGCATTGAAGTAGATAAGTCCCCGGGACCACGAATGCTCAGGGAGGCAGTTGACGAATTTGTTGGTGCCTTGTATGAAATCTTTGGTTCTTCAGTCACAGGAGAGGTCCCAGAGGGCTGGAGAATATCCAATGCTGTTCCTTTGCTTGAAAACTACAGAAATAATCTAGAAAATTACAAGCCAATGAGCTTTACATCAGGTAGGGAAATCATCGGACAAGATCCTTAGGGATAGGATTTACTCACATTTGGAAAAATTTGGCCTTACTAACGATAGGCAGTATGGCTTTGTACAGAGAAGATCATGTCTCTCAAACTTCCTTGAGGTTTTTGTTTGAGGAAGTGACCAAAGTGGCAATGACAGGGTGATAGATGCTGTCTGTGGATGTTAACAAGGCCTTTGACAAGGTTTATCACTGGCACATTAGGACAAAAGATGGCGTCACAGAGGATCCATGGTGAACTTGTAAGATGGATACAGAACTGTCTGTCATAGAAGACAAAGTGTAGAGGTAGAAGGGTTCTTCTTCTGACTGGAGATCTGTGACCAGTGATGTGCACTGAGATCGGTGCTGGGACTCCACGGTGGCCTGACTAGTAGGTTTGCAGGCGGCCTAAAGATTAGTGGAGCTACAGATAGTGAGGAGGATTGCCAGAGGATACAGTAGGATTTAGATAGGCTTGAGACTTTGGTGAAGAAATGGCTTATGGAGTTTAATCCAGTCAAATCGAAGTGATACATCGTGGAAAGTCTAATGCAAGAGAGAAGTATACAGTAAATGGCAGAGAATAGAGGGATACAAAAGAATAGAGGCCAAAGTGTTTTAACCTACAAACCTACTGGCACTGTCTAGTTTGGCAACAGGGCCGTTCCTGTGCTATTCTGTTCTGTATCAAAGAACTAGTATCAGTATGCTGGGTTGAATGGCCTCCCTCAGTGCTGCAGGTTCCTGTGATTCTAGGCTTGAAAAGGTTCAAAGGATTTATGTTATTGTATCTGCTTTCATTTACCATATCAGGCAGAGTAGTCCAGCTCATAATTTAGTGTGGATAATTTCAGCTTTCTTTAGTCAGTCTATTCAGAACTGTGAAAACTTCCATTAAATTCTCTCTGAATCTTTGTCTGTTCGTAAAGGCCTACGGCATGGAAACAGGCCCTTTGGCCCACAATGCCCATTCATGCTAACCCCACTTCCCTGCACTCACCACATATCCTTCTCAATCTTTCCTATCCATGTATTCATACAAATACCTTTTAAATGCTGTTAATGTATCTGCCTCAACCACTTCTGCTGGCAGTTCATTCCATATTCGTATCACCCTCTGTGCTTTTTTAAAAAAAGTTGCCCCTCATGTGTTCTTTTCCCTCTAACCTTTAAACTGATGCCTTCTCATCCTCAATTTTCCCCAACCTCGGGAAAAAGCCTGAAGTTGAATGCACTGTCTATGCCTGTCATGATTATATACACTTCTGTCAGATACCCCCTCCCAGTCTCTTGCGTGCTAAAGAAAAAGTCCAAGCTTTGTTTAACCTCTCCCTTAACTCAGCCTCTTGAATCCTGGCAACACCCTTGTAAATTTGAGAATAATTGGAGCTTCTCTAGTCTCTGCACATAACTGAAGTCACTCATTCCTGGTATCATGGTAGAATCTTGAACATAGAATATAGAACAGTGCCACACAATATAGGTTCTTTGGCCCACGATGTTGTGCGGAACTTTTACCCTAATCCTAAAGTCTATCTAACCTTCACCCCTACCGTTATACTATCATCTGTATGCCTATCTAATAGTTGCTTAAATGCCCCTAACGAGGCCGACTCCACTGTCCTTTCCGACAATGCATTCCATGCCCTTACCACTCTGAGTAAAGAACCTACCTAATCTCTGTGACAGAGATAATGGGAACTGCAGATGCTGGAGATTCCAAGATAATAAAATGTGAGGCTGGATGAACACAGCAAGCCAAGCAGCATCTCAGGAGCACAAAAGCTGATGTTTCGGGCCTAGACCCTTCATCAGAGAGGGGGATGGGGGGAGGGAACTGGAATAAATAGGGAGAGAGGGGGAGGCGGACCGAAGATGGAGAGTAAAGAAGATAGGTGGAGAGAGTGTAGGTGGGGAGGTAGGGAGGGGATAGGTCAGTCCAGGGAAGACGGACAGGTCAAGGAGGTGGGATGAGGTTAGTAGGTAGCTGGGGGTGCGGCTTGGGGTGGGAGGAAGGGATGGGTGAGAGGAAGGACCGGTTAGGGAGGCAGAGACAGGTTGGACTGGTTTTGGGATGCAGTGGGTGGGGGGGAAGAGCTGGGCTGGTTGTGTGGTGCAGTGGGGGGAGGGGATGAACTGGGCTGGTTTAGGGATGCAGTAGGGGAAGGGGAGATTTTGAAACTGGTGAAGTCCACATTGATACCATATGGCTGCAGGGTTCCCAGGCAGAATATGAGTTGCTGTTCCTGCAACCTTCGGGTGGCATCATTGTGGCAGTGCAGGAGGCCCATGATGGACATGTCATCAAGAGAATGGGAGGGGGAGTGGAAATGGTTTGCGACTGGGAGGTGCAGTTGTTTGTTGCGAACTGAGCTGAGGTGTTCTGCAAAGCGGTCCCCAAGCCTCCGCTTGGTTTCCCCAATGTAGAGAAAGCCGCACCGGGTACAGTGGATGCAGTATACCACATTGGCAGATGTGCAGGTGAACCTCTGCTTAATGTGGAATGTCATCTTGGGGCCTGGGATGGGGGTGAGGGAGGAGGTGTGGGGACAAGTGTAGCATTTCCTGCGGTTGCAGGGGAAGGTGCCGGGTGTGGTGGGGTTGGAGGGCAGTGTGGAGCGAACAAGGGAGTCACGGAGAGAGTGGTCTCTCCGGAAAGCAGACAGGGGAGGGGATGGAAAAATGTCTTGGGTGGTGGGGTCGGATTGTAAATGGCGGAAGTGTCGGAGGATAATGCGTTGTATCCGGAGGTTGGTAGGGTGGTGTGTGACCTTCAGTTCACCTGGGCCATCTCCAGCACATCCCTCACCTTCCTGGACCTCTCAGTCTCCATCTCAGGCAACCAGCTTGTAACTGATGTCCATTTCAAGCCCACCGACTCCCACAGCTACCTAGAATACACCTCCTCCCACCCACCCTCCTGCAAAAATTCCATCCCCTATTCCCAATTCCTCCGCCTCCGCCGCATCTGCTCCCACGATAAGACATTCCACTCCCGCACATCCCAGATGTCCAAGTTCTTTAAGGACCGCAACTTTCCCCCCACGGTGATCGAGAACGCCCTTGACCGCGTCTCCCGCATTTCCCGCGACACATCCCTCACACCCCGCCCCCGCCACAACCGCCCCAAGAGGATCCCCCTCGTTCTCACACACCCCCCTACCAACCTCCCGGATACAACGCATTATCCTCCGACACTTCCGCCATTTACAATCCGACCCCACCACCCAAGACATTTTTCCATCCCCTCCCCTGTCTGCTTTCCGGAGAGACCACTCTCTCCGTGACTCCCTTGTTCGCTCCACACTGCCCTCCAACCCCACCACACCCGGCACCTTCCCCTGCAACCGCAGGAAATGCTACACTTGTCCCCACGCCTCCTCCCTCACCCCCATCCCAGGCCCCAAGATGACATTCCACATTAAGCAGAGGTTCACCTGCACATCTGCCAATGTGGTATACTGCATCCACTGTACCCGGTGCGGCTTTCTCTACATTGGGCAAACCAAGCGGAGGCTTGGGGACCGCTTTGCAGAACACCTCCGCTCAGTTCGCAACAAACAACTGCACCTCCCAGTCGCAAACCATTTCCACTCCCCCTCCCATTCTCTTGATGACATGTCCATCATGGGCCTCCTGCACTGCCACAATGATGCCACTCGAAGGTTGCAGGAACAGCAACTCATATTCCGCCTGGGAACCCTGCAGCCATATGGTATCAATGTGGACTTCACCAGTTTCAAAATCTCCCCTTCCCCTACTGCATCCCTAAACCAGCCCAGTTCATCCCCTCCCCCCACTGCACCACACAACCAGCCCAGCTCTTCCCCCCCACCCACTGCATCCCAAAACCAGTCCAACCTGTCTCTGCCTCCCTAACCGGTCCTTCCTCTCACCCATCCCTTCCTCCCACCCCAAGCCGCACCCCCAGCTACCTACTAACCTCATCCCACCTCCTTCTTCCGACTGTCCGTCTTCCCTGGACTGACCTATCCCCTCCCTACCTCCCCACCTACACTCTCTCCACCTATCTTCTTTACTCTCCATCTTCGGTCCGCCTCCCCCTCTCTCCCTATTTATTCCAGTTCCCTCCCCCCATCCCCCTCTCTGATGAAGGGTCTAGGCCCGAAACGTCAGCTTTTGTGCTCCTGAGATGCTGCTTGGCCTGCTGTGTTCATCCAGCCTCACATTTTATAATCTCTGTGACATCTGTTTAACATCCTTTGTAGGATTCAAATTTGACATTCTGCAGCTTGGGGCCATTTCCAATGATTTATAAATGTTTGCAAAATCTTTGGGGTCCATGTCATGTTCTGTTTTGTCCCACTTTGTCCTTTAGATGAACTACTTTTGATACTTCTACAGGATTCCACTTAGAAAATAACTCTCAAGTTGTTTCAATTTAATTTCTGGCTTCTCTTTGTATCACTGATTTGTATCACTAACTCTGGTAATCGTGCCTTTGGTTGTCTAGTCCCTAAACTCTGGAATTCCCTTCCTAAACTTATGAATCCTTCTCTGCCTCTTTAATACAGTCTTTCACTCGCAGACATTTTGGTCACTTTATACTCCACTTAGCCACAAACAAATATTTTGAGTGTAAACATTCCTGTAAAAAGACTTGTGAGCTTTTAGTTATAGACCTAGTGTTCATGAAATGTCTCCCCATTAATTTCTACTACCTTCTGCTGATTCTCATCATTCTTTTCAGGAATGCCAGGTTACAATCAACAATTTTCTCTAGGCTACTACTTTTTTTGAGAATAACTGCTCACCCTTCCTTTTCATTATTCCTTTTTAAGTGTTTCTTGCAAAGTCCTCATTCCTTTTTTAATTTAATGTTTTTTTGAAAATTTGCAGAGCTCTCATGCTGTCTCCTTCAATTTGAGTGTATTTTTGACTTCTGCTCTAGTTCTGCAGCTGTAACTGATCCTTTTTTAGCTTTTAACTTTGTCTTTTGTTTGGAAAAGAAAATGAAATTGCAATTAAAACAGTACCCCAGTGTTATTTCAACCTGGATGTGCACTGGAACCAATTTTACTACCAACAGTCAAACCTGAATCTCTAATTTGAATTTCTGATGTGGATTCTGATTGATCTCGAGGTCCTTTCTGAAAGTTTTTAATTAGATTAGCAACATGCTTGCTATATGTTTTTTTTCGAGAGCTGTTTAGCACTGAAATCCAGACAACTAAGACAAGGTAATAAAATGTGAGGCTGGATGAACACAGCAGGCCCAGCAGCATCTCGGGAGCACAAAAGCTGACGTTTCGGGCCTAGACCCTTCATCAGAGCAAGAACTAAGACAAGGTGATGCTCTCATGTTGCAAGTCTAAACTCTGAAAATGGCACTGTGCATGATCAGAATGGGTGCCAAACCCATAAATTTGCTCATGTTATGTTTTATATCTGGTTCCCTTTGATCTATCTTAATGTAGATCTCTGCCCACAACTTCAGCAGGAAGTGCATGAGCAGTGGAGTCAAACTGGTTTCTTAGTCTGCTTCCAGTTCCCTACTTTGTAAGGATTCTTATTCTTAACCTAGTCCAACACAATTACATTTGCTTTTCACTTAAAACCCTTGTTTCTTTGTGCAGATTTGTTGATCTTCTGGTTTTGGATTAGAACAACAACACATCTATCAAGCACTAGATATATTAGCATGGAGTTAACCTACAGCCATATTATTGATTGTCTGTTCAAATCTGAGTTAAAAACATTAAAATCTCCAGTGAAGGTACTGGTTGGCTGCTTGTTGTCCTGGTGGTCATGCAAGTATGGTCTGTCACATGGCCAGACTCTGGATTTTGCTCGTTTTCAGGAAAATTGGCAGAACACATTATTTCAGATTGGAATGCCCTAATCCAATCCCGTGAATGCAGGAGAGCCAACAGTTAGGATTGCAAAAGCATATTAGGTTAATGCTATGTCACTGCTGATATTAAATCACCTGTCACACATTGAAATTTAATAACTTCTTCATGATTCGCTTACTCTTAGATTGTGCACCCTGTCTAGAATGGGGCAAAACAAATCAATTGATAACAAGATGTAGAGCTGGATGAACGCAGCAGTCCAAGCAGCATCAAAGGAGCAGGAAAGTTGATGTTTCGGGTCTGGACCCTTCTTTCTGAAATGCCAGCTTTTCTGCTCCTCTCTTGCTGCTTGGCCTGCTGTGTTCATCCAGCTCTACACCATCCCAGATTCTCCAGCATTGGCAGATCCCACTATCTCTGAATCAATTGATAAAGTTTAGTTTTTGGGCAGTGCTGGTTTTTGAGTAACTGGCTTTGAGAGAGTGCACTTGTGCAGACAGTGTCTCAGCTACTTGCTCACTTTGTCCCAACTGTATCTCTTGCTGAACTCTCTTTCTAAAACTGACCACCTTTTCAAATTTATGTTCAAACATAAATTTGACAGCATTCACATTGACATGCTGTTTGTATTTCAGGTAGAAATGGAAGGAATGGCTTTCTCACTTAGAATAATCGTGAAGTGCTTTTGAAAGTTACAGTGTTGCTTGTGCTCAGTGGGGGGAGAAAAAAAGTGATGAGTTGATAGATGTAATGTAAATCCACAGGGAATGCCTTTTAATAAAAAAAACACCTCTGTATTCAGGGTTAGTCCCATGCTTCTGTACTTACTGGGCTATTTATAAATATAATCGTAAGATCCCATGCAGCTAATCATGTAAAAAGGCTTGCACATATTTTAATCTCAGGGTGACAGAGGTTGCTCCAACTGTGATTTATTTAACCTTGCATTTAGTCTTTGCAAAGCAAAAAATGATTCAGATCAGAATTTCTGACAGGATACTCGGGATGGTTGTCAATAGTTAAACAGTAATCATGTTTCAACAGCAACAACCTGCATTGCTTTTAGCAATTCACTTTTAATTTATTTTGTCTTATCTATGCTTTCTGTTTATTGATATAAGCATCATGGTATGGCGACTTGAACACTTTTCACTACTTTTTAACAAACAAATGCACAAGTGACAATAAATGCTTAATGTTTCACCTATTCCTATTTTCCTTTTCATGATATGTCCTTCACGGAAATATTATGAAGCAAAAATGTTACCAAGCCACTTGTGGTCCCACTAAGTTAAATGACTAAAGGATTGGTAACAGTGGCAGCTTATGAGAAACAGAAGTGAGAAGGAAGAGATGTATAGAGGTTTAGGCAGGGAGTTCCCAAGTTTGGGGACCCAAGCTTCTGAAGGTACACATAGCTACACGAGATGGGACAATTAAAGTTGGGCCTGTGCAAGAAGCCATAATTTATACAAAAGTGCAAATGTCTCAATGTTTTGGGGTTGTCGGAGATTACAGATGGGTAGACTATGGTGAAACCTGCAATTGAGGGAAAGGGTTAGATGTCAGTATATTGAGTATAGTTGAGATTGGAGTACAGGGATTATGCGTGAACAGGATTTGCATTACCGCAAGTTTACTGAAGGTAAAGCATCCCCTCCCTCAACCCCTTCCTTGTCTTCTACTTCCCTCTCTTCCTCCCCTTTCCTCACTCTTACCCCTTTTCCAATGCTGCATTGCTCCCACCCCCTTCTTTACTCTTGTTGCAACCCTGTCCCTTGCCTGATTCCCACTTCTTCCCTCTTGCTGTTGCACTCTCCCGTCTTGTGGTTGCCCTTTCCATTTGAACAAGGTGAACTGCGATTGTGATCAATGACTTGTGTGTGCAGTTAGAATAATAGTCCGACAAGCAAAACCAGCTGCTCTTGCAGGAATTCTACAAGTACTGTTAATGAGTGAGGGATTTGTGTGAGGGAGGGTTGGAAAAAACCTGTTGACCTGTTTGTACTCCCTTTTTCTCTGTTGGGAGATTGCCTGCCTCTTAGTTTGTTTCCAACAGCTGGATAGTGGGAGGCTGTACTCATCCGTCCAGTGTTTGAGTAATAGGAAAAGATGACTCCAAATCCCAAGGTGGCCATTATCTTGAGGCTGTTTTCAAATGACTTGATTGCTCAGTTAACTCTCTTACTCAGGCATCGGACACATTCCTGTCTGTTTGTTTCTCTAGTATTCAGTTGTTTTAGAATTCCAGTTTGAATTTCAAAAGATTATGAGCAAGAAAGATTCTGTCAACTGCAGTGAGGTCCGTGATTCATTTAATTATTGTGATGTTTGAATTGCATAAAATAATATTTGTGCTGTAAGTTTCATCTTTCTTGAACAGCATATCCTCTTGCTTTGTCACCTATTTATCTGGTTGAACCTTCACTGCATTTAAGAAACTTGTTTGAGAAGTGAATAAAATCTCCTGGTACCACTTGAGTACTATACTATTTTGTTTGCATTAGAGCAAATGTATGTTTGGGCATGTTGCAACTGTCTGCATTGTACACTAGCTTTAACATTGTTGGGGTGTGGTAACTGTCATTATGGCCATTTTGCTTCTGTGCACTGTGCCTCTAACTTCCAACTTCTCTGGCTAACTTCAAGGATTTGATTTTGGGTTAGTAAATTTGCGGATGACACTAAAGTCAGTGGAGTTGTGGTTAGTGTGGAAGGATGTTGCAGGTTACAGAGAGACATAAGCTGCAGAGCTGGGCTGAGAGGTGGTGAATGGAGTTTAATGTGGAAAAGTGTGAGGTGATTCATTTTGGAAGGAGTGACAGGAATACAAGAGTACTGGGCTAATAGTAAGATTCTTGGTAGTGTGGATGAGCAGAGAGATCTCGGTCTCCATGTGCATAGGTCCCTGAAAGTTGCCACCCAGGTTGATAGGATTGTTAAGAACGCATATGGTGTACTGGGTTTTATTGGTAGAAGGACTGAGTTTCGGAGCCATGAGGTCATGTTGCAGCTGTACAAAACTCTGGTGCTGCCACATTTGGAGTATTCCATACAGCTCTGGTCACTGCATTATAGGAAGGATGTGGAAGCATTGTAAAAGGTGCAGAGGAGATTTATCAGGATGTTGCCTGGTATGGAGCGAAGGCCTTATGAGGACAGGCTGAAGGACTTGAGGCTGATTTCGTTAGAGAGAAGAAGGTTAAGAGGCGACTTAATAGAGACATACAAGATGGTCGGAGGATTAGATAGGGTGAACAGTGAGAGCGTTTTTCCTCAGAGGGTGATGGCTAGCATGAGGGGACATAGCTTTAAATTGAGGGGTGGTAGATATAGGACAGAAGTCAGAGGTAGTTTCTTTACTCAGAGAGTAGTAAGGGCATGGAATGCCCTGCCTGCAATGGTAGTAGACTCACCAACTTTAAGGGCATTTAAATGGTCATTGGGTAAACATATGGCTTCACATCGGCACAGGTCAGTGCAACATTGAGGGCCAAAGGGCCTGTACAGCGCTGTAATGTTCTATGTTCTATGTTGTGTGAACCTCCTGCTCATTCTCTTTCACCACTTTTTGAAATGAAACCATTTAATTTTTCAAGTATGAACAGTGACCTTAGTGAGGTTTATAAAATCATGAGGGGCATAGATAGGATGAATTCCATTGATTTGCCTTTTTTTTAACAGGATAAGGAATTGAAAACTAAATGGCATAGGCTTAGGTGAGAGGGGAAAGATTTAAGAAGGACCTCAAGGGCAACCTCTTCACATGGAGAGTGTGTATGCAGAATGGGCTGCCAGAGAAAGTGGTTGAGGACGGTACAATAGCAACATTTGAAAAACATTTGGATAGGTGCATGGATAGGGTAGGTTGAGAGTGATTATAGAGTAAACACGGGCAATTGGAACTAGCTGAGAGGGCAGCATGGATCAACTTGGGCCGTAGAGCCTGTTTACATGCTGTATTACTTTATGACTGCCTGACTAAGTATTCTTGTGTTGCAATCTACTGCACGTGCATATCCCAGTCTATTTTCTAAAACTTGTTGCAATACAGTTTTGTTCCTTATTGAGTCATGCAGAATGGAATTGGATCCTCTTGGTTCATCCATTCCATGCTGAACATAATCCCAAAGTAAACTAGTTGGACCTGCCTGCTCCTGGCCCATATCCCTCCAAATCATTCCTATTCATATATTCATTGAAGTACCTAACTTTTAAAAGGTGTAATTATGCTCACATTCACCACTTTCTCAAGAAGTTCAGTCCATACGCAAACCACCCTCTGTTTAAAAACAAAAATAATTGCTCCCGTGTCTTTTTTTAAAATCTCTTCTCTCACCTTATAAATGTGCCCCACTGGTCTTGGAATCCCCATCGTAGAGACAGGACGCCTACCGTTTAACCTTATCTAAACTTCTCAGTCAGACTCCTACAGCGTGGAGACAGGCCCTTTCACTCAATCAGATCCATGCCGACCAAAATGTCCAAACATGCTAAACCCCTCTTCGTGCACTTGGCTCACATCCTTCTAAACCTTTCCTATCCATGTATTCATCCAAATGCCTTTTACATTTTGTTAATGTACCTTCCTCAATCACTTCTGCTGACAACTCATTCCATATGCATACTACCCTCTTTTTGTTTTCAAAAAAGAATGTTGCCCCTCAGGTTCCCATGTATTCTTTCCTCACTTACCTTTAAACTGATGCCCTCTAGTTCTCGATTCCTCAACCCTGGGAAAAAGACTGAGTACATTCACCCTATGCATGCCTCTCAGATCTTACACGCTTGTATAAGCTCCCCCCCCCCCCCCCCCGGTCAGTTTCCGATATTGTCAAGGACAAAGTCCTAGCTTGTTCAACCTTTTCTGTAACTCCGTCCCTTGAGTCCTGACAACAATCTTGTAAATTTCTTCTGCGCATATGATTTTGTAAACTTCTATCAGGTAGCCATGGTGTGGAGATTCCAGTGTTGGACTGGGGGAGCGTCAGAAGTCACATGACACCAGGTTATAGTCCAGCATAAGCTTTTGGAACACTGCTGCTTTTTGGGTGAAGTGTATCTGATGAAGCTGCAGCACTCAGGGCTTGTGATTTCAAATAAACCTGTTGGACTATAACCTGGAGTTGTGACTTCTGACTCTATCAGGTAGAGTCATGGTCGATCAGTAGTTCGCACTGCTGCCTCATAGTAATCAGGGACGCAAGCTCAGTTGCAGCCCTTGGTCGATTGTCTGCATGGAGTTTGAATGTTCTCCACATGGATTTCCTCTAGGTGCTTTGGTTTCCTCCTGTAGTGCGAAGATACGCAGGTTAGGTGGATTGGCCATGCTAAATTGCCCATTGTGTCTAGGGATGTGCAGGGTATGTGGATTAGCCATTGGAAATATGGGGCTACAGGGACAGTGTTGGGGGGCTGCTGAGCTGTCTGGGTGGAGTGCTCTTCCAAGGATCAATGTGGTCTTGATGGGCTGAATGGCCTGCTTCCACATTGTAAGGATTCTATGATTCATACCACCTCACTACTGATTACCTCCCCTAACAAATCTGGCACTAAAGAGTATCCTGTAGTAGCAAATACTGCCATTCTAATAACTGAATCAGGATATATTCTTAGTTTTTAATATTGTGAATGAGTTCTGTTCTGTACCCGTAAACCTGGAACCCCAGATTAAGCTTGCGTTTATGTGCGGGAAGACAAAAGATTTCCAGACTATATTTTAAGAAATTTAGCTGCTCCCTCCTTACCCTTTTCACACTGAGACTGTGCTAGTCTGTACATGAATAAAATAACTTTACCATTGTCACTTCTAAGATTTTTCCACTATTTGGCTCATGTTATGCATCCAATAGTTCCTCAGCCCCTCAACTCTCATTAAGTAAATTGTATTTTTATCCTTGACCTTTCACCCATCATTACTTTGCAGAGCAATAAGCAGTACCTTTTTGATCAATGCTGCCTCCTTTCATTCACTCTCAATTCACTCTGAATTCACTGTGGTTTGGAACTTGTATGATGATGTGGCTTTAAGAGGTATGTTTTCTCTTGGCTTCTTTTAGAGAGAGAGAGAGAGAGACTGATGGTGAGCATACTGAGAAGATAAACAACTATTGAAACCTGGTGTTTTTTTAAAAACATAGGAACAGTAGAAGCAGCCTGACTGGGTGTGGTCAGGCTCCCACCCACAAAACTGTATTAGAACAGTTAATTAGTAATGTTTACTCTAGCCGAGCATTTGGAAAGCAGCGGCAGGATTGGACAGAGTCAACATGGATTTATGAAGGGGAAATCATTCTTTCCAAATCTGTTGGAATTCTATAAAGTTGTAACTAGTAGACTTGACCAGGGGAACCAGTCAAAGTCCACATAAGAGGTTATTGCACAAGATTAAAGCACAGGGGATAGGTGGGGCCAAGTGTAATAGATGGATAGAAAACTATTTTCTCTCTGCCAACCAAAGAGAAGGAATTAATGGGGCCTTTTTAAATTGGCAGGCAGTAACTAGTGGGGTGACGTAGGGATCGGTGCAGAGACCCCAGCTATCTAAATATTATATTAATGATTTGGATGAGGGAACAAAATGTAACATCTCCAAATTTGCAGATGATACCACGTTGGCTGAGAGGGTGAGCTATGATGAGGATGCAGAGATCCTTCAGCATGATCTGTATAGGTTGGATGAGTGAGCAAATCAATGGCAGATGCAGCATAATTTGGATAACTGAAGTTATTCACTTTGGAAGGAAAATCAAGAAAGCAGATTATTTCTTGAATGGCTGTAAATTGGGAGAAGGGAGTGTGCAGCAGGACCTTGGTGCACAAGGGCACCTGTCGCTGAAGATAAGCATGTAGGTGCAGCAGGTAGTAAAGCAGGCAAATGGCATGTTGGCCTTTATTGCGAGAGGTTTTGAGTACAGCTGTGGGGATATGTTGTTGCAGTTACGCAGGGCTTTGGTGAGGCCCACATCTAGAATATTGTGTGCAGTTTTGGTCTCCTTTTCTGTGGAAGGCTGCTCTTGCTCTGAGTGTTCAGTGAAGATTTACCAGGCTGATTCCAGGGATGGCAGGACTGACGTATGAGGAGAGATTGACTAGGTTAGGGTTGTTTTCACTAGAGATCAGATGAATGAGGGGGAATGTCATAGAGACTTACAAAATTCTAACAGGACTAAACAGGGTAGATGCAAGGTGGATGCTCCCGATAGTGGTCCAGAACCAGGGGTCACACTGAGAATTTGGGGTAGATGATTTAGGATTGAGATGAGACATTTCTTCACCCAAAAAGTGGTGAACCTGTGGAATTCATTACGACAGAAAGTAGTTGATGCCAATACATTGAACTTATTCGAAAAGTGGCTAGATATCCCACTTGGAGCAAATGGGATAAAAGGTTATGGGGAGAAAGCAGGATTAGGCTATTGAGATGAACAATTAGCCCATAACGTGATGACTGGCAGAGCAGGCCCATGGGGCCAAATAGCTGTCTCCTGCCCCGATCTGATTCCATGTTTCTGTTATTCTGTTAAGTTTTCCAAATTAGTTGCCATTCCAACGTTTTTTTAGTGGCCTTTTAAGTATATTATTTGAATAATTTGTTTTTTGCTTAAATGTCAACTAGCTTGACCATTCGAATTGCATCTGGAACAAAGCACCTCACATTTGCCTTTTAAAAATAAGAAAAATGTAGGGTCTAGGCACCCTTCATAATGTATTTTGAGGGGGTCTGATATGGCCCATACATTTTCTTCCACATATGCATGAAAGCTGACTTTTGTCATGCTTTCATTTATTTTCTGTCTATTTTTACAAAGAGCTTAGAGTTATCTTGTGATATTTGGTCTGACAATTTCATGTCATCCTCATGACATTCTCCATGAGAGCTTTCTTCTTCCTCTTCATCCTTTGCCCCATTCTCCTCAGTTATTCTCTAGCCTAATGTTTTTTTCTCATGTTTGTCAATGGAACACAGGCATCAGTAATTAGGCCCAACCTGAATTCCCCAGAAAGCAGTTAAGGGTCAGCAACATGACTATGGGTTTGGAGTCACATGTAGGTGAGACTCTGTAACGATGGCAGATTTCCCTCCCCGATGGCCATGATGAGTTTATTTTAGAATGAACAACAGTGGTTACACATGTTGTGACTTGAAGACAGCCTTTCTATCTTTTTATTTGTAATGCAGTAAAATTAAACCGACGATTCCCAACCAGACCTGTAAAATTTTCATACACCAGTTTCTTTTCTTAACACTTAACAATTTATTAAGTACATGCTAGCATTAGCGGGGAGAAAATTAACAGCAAAATAATCTGATTAACAACTGTCCTTTAAACTGAAACATTTGCTCTAAGCCTTGTTCACACAAAATGCCGACAAATACAGTTAAGGGATAAATGAAAGAAAATAACAAAACTGTTTAGGTTACCTCATGATATGTTGTTTTCAGACATAAGTAGACTCCTTGGCTGTTTTTCTTGAAACTTTGATCAGGGCCATCTTCTCAGTTCACCCAGCAAAGCTCTCTGATGAAGGGTCTAGGCCTGAAACGTCAGCTCTTGTGCTCCTGAGATGCTGCTTGGCCTGCTGTGTTCATCCAGCTTCACACTTTTTATTATCTTCGATTCTCCAGCATCTGCAGTTCCTATTATCTCTAACACTTCCAGCTCAGCTTTCCCCTCCTTTGGGCTTCTGCAAGCTGGTGTATCAGATTAGATAGGGAGCTTTCAAGTGTTCATGGTGTCTCTGCAGCTTCCAAGAACCATCTCCGAGGGAATAAAACAATCCTAAAAAAACATCTTTGATTCTGGTTCTGGCCTGGTAGGATTACTGGGAGTAGGGTAGGGGTTTGACTCTGGGTGAGATGATCTTTGGACCATTGGTGTGGACTCGAGGGCTGAATGTCCTGCTTCCACTCTGTAGGGATTCTATGAGTGATCAACTCTTCCTGAGGCCTCAGTCACCATTCATAAACTGCCATTTCCTTGAACACAGGATATCTTTCAGAATTGCTGGCATCAACCTCCAGGAACTAGCCGCATTAATAGCCATTTATGTTATCTGTTTAAACACAGTGCTGTCCTTGGGATGGGGGTGGGGTAGTGCTCAGCCTGCAATTAGTCCCACGATTGGTATCACAAATAAACCTGGTATGTTCTTTTTCTTTTTAACGAAAGCTGCCCCAAAGTCTATCAGTCATTTATAGCTTGTTATTCAAATTGATTACAAAATAAAAATACTGAAAAGATCTGTGAGAGTTTTAACACATGGACGACCTTTTAAATCAGTTTTTTTTATTCCAGATTATTATTAAATTAAAATTTCAACATCAGCCATGTCGGAATTTGAACCCAGTCCCCAGAATATTAACTTGGAAGTTCTGGATCTGTTTACGGTTGTGAATTGCATATTGTAACCACTTTTTGGTTAACAAAGCTCCTGTTCAATTTCCTCTTGGATTTATTAAGTCTGGTTATTGAGGGCTGTAGTTCTGAGTTTAATGAATAATACAGCACAACAACATAGCCTTCAGTCCTCCAAGCCTGTGCCAACAAATTTTGCCCTTACATTTTAAAACTGTCATCACTTACAAGATCTGTGTCCTCCTATTCCTTTCACTTTCACATTCACGCATCCGTCCAGATGCTTCAATGCTGCTATTGTGCCTGCTTCCACCATCACCTCTGACAGTACGTTCTAGACACTCACCACCCTTTGTGTGAAAAATGTGCCTTGCACATCTCTTTTAAAATTGTCGTCTTCTTTCTCTCTTCTCCTGCTCCTCTGCACCGCCTCCCCCTGCCCCTGCCCCCACCCCCACCCCCCACCCCACCACCACCACCACCCTTGCACCTTGAACCTGCTTCAATACTTTCTAATCTATCCATCCCATTCGCAATCTTGTAAACTTCAGTCAGGTCAGCCTTCAACCTCCTGCCTTTCTCTGAAAACAATCCCAGTGTATCCAACCTTTCTTCATAGTTAAAAATTCCCCATACCAAACAACATCCTGGTAAACCTTTTCTGTACCCTCTCCAAAGCATTCACGTCCTTCTGATAGTGTGGTGACCAGAACAATGCACAATATTCCAAGTGTGGCCTAACTAAAGTTCTATTCTATAAAGCAACAGCATAACTCATCTACCTTTATTCAATCTATAATTTCTACCTGTACTTGACCTTCCAAAATGCATTACCTTGCGTTTGTCCAGATATAACTTCATCTGCCATTTTTCTACTCATGCCTCCAGCTGATCTACATTCTGTTGTATCCTCCGATAATCCTCCTCACTATTTGCTACTCCACCAATCTTTGTATCATCTGCAAACATACTAATTAGACCAGCCATTTTTTTTCTTCCAGATCATTTATGTAGACCGTGAACAGCAGAAGTCCAGCACTGATCCCTGTGTAACACTTTGTGCTACTCCCTGTCTACTATGACTAAGCCAGTTCGGTATCCATCTTGCCAGCTCACCTGATACCATGTGACTTCACTGTTTGTACCAAACTGCCATGAGGAACCTTGTCAAAGGCTTTACTTAAGCCCATGTAGACAATATCAATCACATTTCCCTCAATCATCTTCGTCACCACCTCAAAAATTGATCAAGTTAGTGAGGCACACCTCCCCTGCATAAAACCATGCTATCTATTGCTAATAGATCCACTTGCTTCTAAATGAGTGTAGATCTTGTCCCTGAGAATCTTTTCCAATGATTTCCCTGCTATGAGGCTCACAGTTCTGGTTTATCCCTGCTACCGTTTTTAAACAATGGGGCAACATTGGCGATTCTCCAGTCCTCCAGGAACTTACCTGTGGCCAAAGAGGATACAAAGATATCTGTCAATGCTCGAGCAATTTGTTCTCTTGTCTCCCTCAATATTCTGGGATAATCCTAATCAAGACTCAGGATTTATCTACTGTAATACTTCTAAAGATGCACAAAACTTGTTCCTTTTTTAATAGCAACTTGGCTCAGAAACTCAACACTCCCTTCCCTGGAATCCTCCTCCACCAATTCCTCCTCTCCGGTGAATACCTACACAAAATGTTTGTTTTGGACCTCTTCTGGCTCGACATATGGATTCCCTCCTTTGTTCTTGAGTAGGCCAAACCTTCCCCTGGTTACCCTTTTGCTTTTGATATATGTATGAAAAGCCTTGGGATTCTCGTAAATCCTGTTTACTAATGACTTCTCAAGACCTCTTCTTTTTTAGCCCTTTATAATTCCTTGTTTAAGTCTTTCCTACTTTCCTTTATATGCTTCAAGGGCTTCATCAGTTCCCATCCTCCTAGACCTTGCATGTGGTTCTTTTTCTCTTTGACCAAGGTCATAATATTCCTGGTCATCCAAGATTCACGTAACTTGCCATTCCTATCCTTCATTCTCATAGGAATGCGCTGTTCCTGACCTCTTATCAACTGTGGACATGAAAGAATTTCATAACAATGTGGATTTACCCTCAAACAGCTACCTCCAATCAACATTCTCCAGTTCCTGCCAAATGTTGTTGAAGTTTTCCTTCCTCTATTTAACACCTTCATCAGTGGACTGCTATTATCCCTATCCATGAGTGTCTTAAAACTCGCAGTATTACAGCCACTGCTCTTGAAACTGAAACTTCACTCACATGGCCGGGCTCATTTCCCAAAACCAGGTCCAGTTTTACCCCTGAGATAGCAAGAACTGCAGATGTTGGAGTCAGAGATAACAAGGTGTGGAGCTAGAGGAACACAGCAGGCCAGGTAGCATCAGAGGAACAAGAAAGCCGATGTTTTGCATCGGACCCTTCTTTTCTGAAGAAGAGTCCTGACCTGAAACGTACCTTTCTTGTTCCTCTGATGTTGCCCGGCCTGCTGTGTTCCTCCAGCTCCACGTTTTGTTATTCCAGTATTACCCCTTCCCTGCATGGAGTGTTTACACGCTGCCAGGAAACCCACCTGAATAGTCTGTACAAACTGTCCCATCCAAGCCCCTAGCATGAAGCCCCAGTCAAGTTAAGGGAAGTTCAAATCACCCACCACAACAACCCTGCTGTTTTTACATCTTTCTGAAACCAGTCTACATACTCTCCCCTCTATCTCCTGCTAGCTGTGGGAGGCCTGTAGTATACCCCTCAGCATTGTGATTTCACATTTCCCATTCTTTAGTTCAACTCCTTGCCTCTCTGTACCTGCCTTCTGATGTATCCTCCCTCATTATAGCTGTGAGATATTCATTTACCAGGAATACAACTCCCCCACCCTTGGTACATCCCCTTTTACCACATCTAAATCCTGGGCTATTCAGCTGCCAGTCGTGTCCCTCTTTCAGCCAAGTCTCCACAATCGCAATATGTCCCAAGTCCTATCTTGCCTATTAAACATCTCGTGTTGAAATACATGCATTTCAGACCACCTCCCTTGCACTTTTCAGCAGCATTTCCTACCTGTTCTTGTTCCTAATCATGTTTGTCTTGGTTTCTACCTCTCTCAATTTCTGAGCCTTCCGCGACTGTGGTTTAAACTTAGTCTGATGAAGGAGCAGCACTTGGGAAGTTTGTGATTTTAAATAAACCTGTTGAATTATCATGTGGTGTAAAGTGACTTTGTCTACCTCAATCCAACACTGGCACCTTCATATCATGGTTAAATTATAAGGATAGGTTGTACAACTAAGGCCTGTTTTTTCTCTGGAATGCAGGAGCTTTATAGGGTAATCTGCTCAAAGTCTTCAAGATTTAAGCAGGAAAAGACAGGATCGATAAAGATAAATGTTTTCCGCTAGTTGGGTATTCCAGAACTAGAAGGAATCATCTAAAAATTAGGGTCAGACCATTATTAACAAATTCTAAGTACACAGTGGCATACAAATATGCTTAACCCTATCACCAGCCCCACAAAACCGAAACAAGGCGTGTAAATGGGAGGTGATAACCTAGCACTACTACTATCGCTAATGTTCTGGGAACCTGGGTTCGAAGGTTTTGGAGTAGATCTGTAGCTCGGGTTGTGGGTGTTGAGGTTGGTTGGCTTGCTGAGCTAGTTTGTTGTTCCGCAGACATTTTGTTACTCTGCTTGGTAACATCCTCAGTGCAGCCTCTGATGACATGTCGGTGTGTTTTTCTGCCTGGTTTTTAAACTCTGGGGTCCATTGCGATAGATTGCCTCACTTCCGGGTTTCCTCTGTAGTGGAATGTATATGGGGTTGAGTTCAATGTGTTTATTAATAGCCTGCTTCGTGGTGTGCCATGCTTCCAGGAATTCTTGTGCTTGCCTCTGCCTAGCCTGTCCCAGGATCTTGGTGTTCGCAAACACTATTTAAAAGTGCAACAGCACACTGCAGCAACATGGAACTATGCCAAGAGGAGGAGGAATACCTCTTCCAAGTGTTCAAGAATAATGGATATCCAAAGAACTGGATCAGGAGATGCCTGCAGGAACAGCATCAGAAAGATTCTACATGCCCCGACACACTCATCACACTACCTTACATCAGGAACATGTCAGGACTCACCCCAAGACTTCTATGACCGCTGAGCATCAGAATAGCACTCATACCACATCAACTCTACGACAAGTGCTCACCTGAGCCAAAGACCCCTCCCTGCCATGGACAGGGCCAACGTCATCTACAAGATCCCCTGCAGAGACTGCGAGAAACCCGACATCAGACAAACAGGAAGGAAACTAACAACAAGAGTACATGAACACCAACTGGCTACAAAAAGACACAACCAATACTCGCTCATCTCAATCCACAAGGACAAGGAGAACCACAACTTCGACTGGGACAACAAGATCCTGGTACAGGCTAGGCAGAGACAAGCACGAGAATTCCTGGAAGCATGGCACTCCACGAAGCAGGCTATTAGTAAACACATTGAACTCAAGCCCATATATGTTCCACTACGGAGGAAACCTGGAAGTGAGGCAATCCGTTGCAACAGACCCCAGAGTTTAAGAACCAGGCAGGAAAACACACCGACGCTTCATCAGAGGCTGCACTGAGGATGTTACCAAGCATGGTAATGCAATGTGTGTGGAACAATAAACTCGCATGCCGAGCCTGGGTTTGAATTCGAGTTCCATTTAAAAGTAATAGTTTGGAATTGAGAATCTATTGATGTCATTGAAACCATTGATGGTTGTTGGAAAAACCCACCTAGTTCATGAATGTTCTTCCGGGAAAGGAATCTATCATCCTCATGTTGTCTGGCCTGTGTCTGCTTCCAAACGCACAGTAGTGTGGTTGACACTCAGTTGCCCTTTGAAATGGAATAGGAATGAAACTCGACAGACCAAAGCTTCAGAAAAGACAATGGCAGAAACAGCTCTGTTGACCCTACAACATCCTCCTTATTAACATTTGGTGGGTAGTGCCAAAATTGTGAGAGCTGTCTCACAGACTAGCCAATCAATGGCTTGACATAGTCATACTTGTGGAATCATTACCTTACAGATAATGCCCCAGGTACCACATCGCCATCTCTGGATATATTTTGTCCCATTGGCAAAACAGGCCCACCAGGGATGATAGCACAGTTGGGGGAGAAGAGTTGCCTTGGGAGACCTCAACATTGACTCAGCATGAAATCTCATTGCTTTAGGTTCAACATGGACATGGGACCTGCCACTAGTTACCATGTACCACCCTCTCTCCACCATCAGTACTCACCCTCAGTGCTTCCTCCAAGTGTTGGTCCACATGGAGGAAGCACTGAGGATGACTGGTGAAAAATGTACTCTGGGTGGGGGATTTCAATGTCCATCACCAAGAGTAGCTTGACAGAAACTCCACTGATCAAGTTGGTTGGGATCTATAAGACATAGTGGCTAGACTGGGTCTGTAGTGAGGGGAAAAGACAGACTTGACCTTATCCTTACTAACCTGCCAGCTGTAGTTGTATCTGTCTGTGACTGAATTGGTAAGAGAGGCCACCACACAGAGCTTGTGGAGATGAAGTCCAGCCTTTGCAATGAGAATAAATATGTGGCATCATCACTGTGCTAAAGGGGACAGACTTTAGAGGAGATCTGGCAACTCAGGACTGGGCATTCAGGAGATGCTGTTGGCCATAAACAGCAGCAGAGTTGTATTCCAGAACAATCTGCAAACTTATATCCCAACATATTCCCCATTCGACCATTATAACCACACCAGCGTGTGAACTCTGGTTCAATGGAGTGTGCAGGAGGACATGCCAGAAGCAGCATTGGGCATAGCTAAAAGTGAAGTTTCACCCTGATGAAACTACCAAACAGGAATACTTGTGTGTTAAACAGTGAGTAATAGAGCTAAATGGTCCAACAAACGATGGCTCAGATCTAAGCTCTGCAGACCTGCCACATCCAATCGTGAATAGTGGGTGAACAACTAAACAACTCACTGGAGGAGACTCCACAAATATCCTCTTCCTCAAGGAGGAGAAGCCCAGCACTTCAGTGCAAAAATAAGGCTGAAACATTTGCAGTCATCTTCAGGCAGGTGCCAAGTGGATGACCCATGTTGGCCTCCCCCAGTTGCCCCCAGCATTACAGGCATGAGTCTTCAGCCAATCTGATTTGTTCCATGTGATTGCAAGAAATGCTAGGAGGCCCTAGATACTGCAAAGGCTTTGGGCCCTGATAACATTCTGGCAGTAGTATTGAAGACTTGTGTCCAGCACTTGCCTGTCCCCTAGCCAAGCTCTTTCATTATAGTTGCATCACTGGTACTACCCGAGAATGTGGAATATTGCCTAGGTCGTACCTGTACATAAAAAGCAGGACAAATTCAACCCAGCTAGTTACTGCACCATCAGTCTACACTTGATCATCAGTGTCATGAAGGTGGCATCAACAGTGCTATCAAGCAGTACCTGCTCAGCAATAACCTGCTTGGTGATGTGTTCCACCAGGGCCACTCAGCTCCTGACTTAATTACAGCCTTGGTACAAACATGGACAAAAGAGCTGAATTCCAGAGGTGGGGTGAGAGTGACAGCCTTTGATATCAAGTCTGTATTCGGCTGAGTGTGGCATTAAGGATTCCTAGGAAAGCTGGAATCAGTGTATGGATGCCAACTGTCTGCTGTACAGAGTCATACCTGGCACATGGGAAGATGGTCGTGGTTGTTGGAGGTGAGACATCTCTGCATGCATTCCTCAGGGTAGCGTCCTATCTTCAGCTGTTCCATCAATGCTTTCCCTCCATTGTAAGGTCAGAAGTAGGGATGTTTGCTGATAGCACAATGTTCAACACCATTCTCAACTCCACAGGACTGAAGCACTTCATGACCACATGCAACACAACCTGGACAATATCCAGGCTTGTGCTGACAAGTGGCAAGTAACGTTCGTGACACACAAATGGCAAGGTGTGGCCATCAACAATAAGAGAAAATGTAACGACTGCCCTTTGATATTCGATAGTGTTATAATCACTGAATCCCCCGCTGACAACATTCGCAGGTTACCATTGATCAGAAACTTAACCGGACTCGCCACATAAACACTGGCTACAAGAGCAGCTTAGAGATTGGGAATACTGCAGTGAGTAACTCACCTCCTGACTCCCTGGAGCCAGTCCATCAGCTACATGCACAAATCAGGAGTGTGATGGAATTCTCTCCACTTGCCAGAAAGGGTGAAGTTCCAACAACACTCTGGAAGCTTGGCACCATTCAGGACAAAGCAGCCCACTTGATTGGCACATTTCTACAGACATCCACCCCCTCCACCACTCACGCTTAGTAGCAACAGTGTGTACTATCTGTCAGATGCCCTCCAGGAATTCATGAAAGATCCTCAGATAGAACCTCCTAAACTCATGACCTTTTCCATCAAGAAGGACAAGGGCAGTAGGTAAATGGGAACAGTGCCAGCTGCAAGTTCCCCTCCCCCCCACCAAAACAGTCACTATCCTGACTTGGTCATAATGTCTCTGCTCCTTCACTGTTTCTGGGTCAAAATCATGACATTTCCTCCATTAGGGCATTGTGGGTCAGCCCTCAGATTGATGCAGTGGTTCTAGATGGCATCTCATTGACATCATCTCATGGGCAACATGGGACAGACAATAAATGTTGGCAAGCCATCGATACCTGCATCTGACGAATGAATTAAAAATAAGTATATTGTGTGGGGAACGGAACGAAAACTCAGTGAATGACTGTTCTGGCACCAATCTGGATTACAGATGCAAGATAATAAAATGTGAGGCTGGATGAACACAGCAGGCCAAGCAGCATCTCAGGAGCACAAAAGCTGACGTTTCGGGCCTAGACCCTGCAGTTCCCATTATCTCTGGATTACAGATGCAGTTGTGATCAGAAATAATGGGAACTGCAGGTGCTGGAGAATCCACGTTAACAAAGTGTGGAGCTGGATGAACACAGCAGGCCAAGCAGCATCTCAGGAGCACAAAAGCTGATGTTTCGGGCCTAGACCCTTCATCAGAGAAGGAGATGGGAGAGGGTTCTGAAATAAATAGGGAGAGAGAGGGAGGCGGACCGAAGATGGATAGAGGAGAAGATAGGTGGAGAGGAGAGTAGAGGTGGGGAGGTGATAGATTAGTCTGGGGAGGACGGACAGGTCAAGGAGGCAGGATGAAGTTGGTAGGTGGGAAATGGAGGTGCGGCTTGAGGTGGGAGGAGGGCATAGGTGAGAGGAAGAACAGGTTAGGGAGGCGGGGACGAGCTGGGCTGGTTTTGTGATGCGGTGGGGGGAGGAGACGAACTGGGCTGGTTGTGGGATGCAGTAGGGGAAGGGGAGATTTTGAAGCTTGTGAAGTTCACATTGATGCCATTGGGCTGCAGGGTTCCCAAGCGGATTATGAGTTGCTGATCCTGCAACCTTCGGGTGGCATCATTGTGGCACCGCAGGAGGCCCATGATGGACATGTCATCTATGGAATGGGAGGGGGAGTTAAAATGGTTCGCGACTGGGAGGTGCAGCTGTTTATTGCGAACCGAGCGGAGGTGTTCTGCAAAGCGGTCCCCAAGCCTCCGCTTGGGTTCCCAATTTCTCCCATTCCTTAGATGACATGTCCATCATGGGCCTCCTGCAGTGCCACAATGATGACAGCGATTGATAGATTTCTAAATACTAAGACATCATGGGCCTCCTGCAGTGCCACAATGATGACAGCGATTGATAGATTTCTAAATACTAAGACATCATGGGATATGTGATACCATGGGAATTTAGTACTGATGTAATGTTACAAGATGTGGTACTGAGGTAACATTGCGATTGTGGGAGGCAATGGCCTAGTGCTATTGTCGCTGGACTGTTAATCCAGAGACCTAGATCTCGTTCTGGCGACCCAGGTTTGAAACCCACTACAGGAGATGATGAAATTTGAATTCACTAAAAAGCAGACTGGAATTAAGAATCTAATGTTGATCACACATCTGTTGTTGATTGTGGAGGTAAAACTCATCTGGTTCATTAATGTCCTTTCCAAAAGGAAATTGTCATTCTTACCTGGCTTGGCCTATATGTGATGTCAGTCCCACAGCAATGTGGTTGACACTTTATTGCCCTCTGGCTAACTACTGAACCCTCATCCCATGAATGAACAAAGAAAGTTAATATTGGTATTAAGACAAAGTAGTTCTCTAGTATTTCTGCCACTTTGCTGTCACTACCTGTGAGTTTATAGCACGTGTATCCCTCAGTATTCCTATCCCTAAAGATAAGTTTTCCAGTGTCACCTGTATCTGTCGAATACTTTCCAACTTCCTTTTCTATTCCCTGATAGTTTTATTTTTGTTTTTATTTTCTGAACTTTTCATATTAACTTCCTCATTTGCCTCTTTTTTTTGCCTCATTTTTTCAGTTTCTGTTTTATCCTTGCTGCCTTCTCTTCTTTGGTCATGTCATTTCTAGATGTGTTATTCTATTTAGTCAGATTCATTTTTATCTCCTGGACTTTTAACTATAACTTTAAATGTTTTCTATCATTTCTCTTGTGATTTAGCATTCCGAGTTCGAAGAGGAGTCATGCTGGATGCAAAATGTTCACTTTCTTTCTCCAAAGATCTGCTAAGCTTTTCCATGACTTAATTCCTTATTCCTCCTCTGATGTTGTCCGTCACATAAACTGTCAACCCCTGGCTCCAGCCTGACTGGCTCTCTCTATTATCTCCTATTATATGGTTGTTTGTCTGCAACTTGTGCTCCAAATCATAGACCTTTAAACCTCCATGGAAGATGTGCAAACCTGGATAGCCATGCTGCTCACAGATTTCCTTGTAACATAGTTGTAACATTCCACCTGTAGTACTGCTTCTAATCTTCCTTGATTTCCATATGATCAGTAGACTGTATTTGGAACAAACAGAATCCTGTGAAGTCGAAGTTTAATTTGCTGCTGGATTAGTTTCATTTGAAAAAAATGTAGTTCTTATGAAAGGGTCAAGAAAGAAAGGGCACGGATGTGAAGTGATTTGCAACAGAAGTAAATGTAGTGTTGTGATTGTCCTATGCTTTTAAGAGAGATTAGTTTTGTCCTGTTTCCCTTGCAGAAAGTGATGCCGGAAGGTCCCCTTAAGACAGGCAATTGGTAAACAGTTTTGAGATGTACCTGAATGTTTTTCTTTGAATTAGACAAAAGAAGCAGACCCAGGAAGGTTTTTAGTTTTGCTTTCAGTTAATGAGAGTTGATTTCAGTCTGCTAGCTGATTGCTGGAACTAACAGAGTTCAATCTTTGTTGCTGGGGTGAGAAGCACATGACAATAAAACTGTTTTGTTAAAGGGTGTGCTTAGGGATGCTGCCCATTGTTCATGATTAGTGGTTAAATTATGTATTATCTTGATAAGTATTTGAATAGAGTTCAAGTTTGCATTTTAACTGATGTAAGATTAAAACCTGTTGGTACCCAATCAAATTACATCTGAAATGCAGCACCTTATGTTTACGTTTAAATAAATATAAAAGGTTATAGGCTATGTTAGGGGGGCTGTGGGGTGGTCCATAACAATGTGAGAAAAACTTCTTTTGTGCAATCAGTGGTTTGGGTCTGGAATGCATTCTCTGGAAATATGATGGAGGCAGGTTCAATTGATCTACACAATAGGACATTGGATGATTATTTGAATGGAAACAGTGTGCAGGTTACAGGAAAGGGGTGAGAGAATGACACTGAAACTGATGCTAAGACATGATTCTCATTCAGGGATATTTTTGTGGCAGATGCCTGACTTGTTAGAGGTATACAAAATGATCAGAGGTGTAGATAGAGTGGACAGACAGAGACTTTTTCCTAGCATGGAGGTAGCTTTTACGAGGGGGCATAGTTTTAAAGTGAAAGGGGGTAGATATAGGGGAGACGTCAGAGGTAGGTTCTTTACTCAGAGAGTGTTGAGTGCATGAAATGCATTGCCGGAGAGGATAGTGCAGTCGGCCTTATTAGGGGAATTTAAGCGGCAATTAGATAGACATATGGATGATAATATAAGGTAGGGGTGGAGGTTACATAGACCTTAGGATTAGGGTAAAAGTTCACCACAACATCGTGGGCTAAAGGGCTTGTACTGTGCTGCACTGTTCTACGTTCAATGCCCCAAAAGAAGCTTGGATCTTTTTGGGCTTCTTTCTTGTGGTTTATATTAGTTATGTGCCTACCTGTATTACCATATTTTGTTTTCTTCTTACTGTACTCTGAAGGGTATTTTGTGGCTCAGTGGTTAGCACTTCTGCCTCACAACCCCTGGAACTTGGGTTCAATTTCACCCCCGGGTGACAGTCTGTGTAGAGTTTTCACATTCTCCCCATGTTTGTACAGGTTTCCTCCAGGAGCTCTGGTTTCCTCCCATGGTCTGAAGATGTGTAAATTAGATAGATCAGCCATGGGAAATGCAGGGTTAGAGGGATAGGGTTGGGAGGATGGGTCTGAGTGGGATGCTGTTTGGAGGGTTTGAAGATTCTGGCAACAAGAGTTGTGCTCATGAACCTCAACACTGATCCTTGCACTGTCCCACCAAAGTCTCTGCCTAACTATCACCATTGCTGCCTCAGAGTGTGTGATCCCAAACTACCATCCCATGATTACAGTGGAAGTCATGATCCATGGTTTGGAAAACTCTGTTTTAACAGCCTGATGAGATCTGCAATGCAAAATATACCTGTACAATCTGCTCTGTGTTCTTAATCAACATTACAACATTACTATGACTATGCTACAGTGCAGTGTGAAGTATTGATTTTTATGCCAACCAATAACTTTGGTTTCCCTGCAGAGCAACCATGGAAATTTCCCAATTTTTGAGCAACTACGATTGGACCAGAGCTCAGATTTTTCAGATACCTCATTCCAACAGAAATTGGATGAAGCCAAAGAGCAGATTAAACGTGAGATCAGAAAAGAATTGAAGATAAAAGAAGGTGCAGAGAACCTGCGTAAAGCCACCACCGACAAAAAAAACTTGTCCAATGTGGAACATGTCCTGAAAAACTCCAATCGAAAACTGGAGATGTTACATGAACAGCTGCAAGACCTAAATGCCCGCATTGTGGTTAAGGATCCTGAGGAATTGCAAGGTAATTTCTTGAATATTTATTTCTCCTAAATTTTTATGATGTATAAATTGTTGTCGCCCTTCTGAAATTTGATATTCTTACGATTCACTCCTGGTAAGAGTAAAACAAGTGATTAGGATAGTATTGTATCAGTGATAATGGGAACGCAGATGCTGGAGAATCCAAGATAACAAAAGTGTGGAGCTGGATGAACACAGCAGGCCAAGCAGCATCTCAGGGGCACAAAAGCTGATGTTTCAGGCCTAGACCCTTCATCACATGAAGGGTCTAGGCCCGAAACGTCAGCTTTTGTGCTCATGAGATGCTGCTTGGCCTGCTGTGTTCATCCAGCTCCACATTTTTTGTTATCGTTGATTAGGATAGTATGTCTCTTTTGGCAGCAATGCCTGCATACACTGAAGGTATACAATGGGAATGTGTTAGAAATAATCAGTGCCTAGGGTGTGGAAATGTCAATATGTTTGCACCATTCTTAGGTCTGATAGCTCTGTGCTTCCATCCAACCCCATTGACGTGAATTGGAGCTGCTTGAGTACAAAGATGATAACAAATGAATGACTGAATTCCCATTAGTGAAAGGCTCCTTTAAAGTAAGGCATGCAACTTTAATTTTATCTTGTGGAGATGGAAAGAGTTCTTAGAGTGACAAAACACATGGAAAGGGCACGGTGTGAACGAGGTAAGTACAAGCAAGATGGCGTAACATTCATGGTAAACCGAAGTTAATAAATGACAGTTGACATTGTTTTTCTGTAGACAAATTGTGTTTGCCTTGATATAAATTCTATGGTGAAATGAAGAGTACAGTATTGATGGTGTATATATATGGACTTTCAAAAGTAATTTGATAAAGTAGCATATGATAGACTTGTTAACAGAATTGGAAGTCGTTGGATTAAAGGTACCATAGTAGAGTGGATTCAAAACTGACCAAGCAAGGTGAAGGTGAAGGTTTCTCAAATAAGAGGGACATACCTACAAATGTAGGAACAGAAAAAGTTCACTTGTCTACTCAAACCCGCTTCGCCATTCAAAAAAATCATGGCTGATCTGATTACTTCGTGTTGTGCCTGTTCCCTTTCAACACTTTGATTATCTCTTGCTTTCAAATTATTCAAAGACTACTCCTATTGCCTTTCGAGAACCAAAGGGTCTGTTTCCATGCTGTATGACTGTATCTATCTATACAGAGAATCCAAAAGACCCGTTACTTTCTGTGAGAAGCAAATTCTCCCCATCTCTTTCTTAATTAATTGATCCTTTAGCTGTAAACAGTGGCCTGTAATCTAAATTCTCCCACAAGATAAAACATCTCTTCCACATGCACCCTGCCAAGACTCCTCAGGCTGCAAGAAATGAGAAGCATTCTATTGGCTTTTGTAATTACTTGCTGTACCTGCATATTCACATTTTGTGAACCATGCACCAGGACACAGAGATCCCTCTCTTCTCAGCTCTTTACGATCTCTCACCATTTAGATAATATGCCTCCTCTTTATTCTCACAGCCAAAATGGACAATTTAACATAGAACATAGAACAATACAGTGCAGAAAAGGCCCTTCAGCCCTCAATGCAGGTACATTCCACACCATTACCACTCTCTGAGTAAAGAACCTGCCTCTGACATCTGTCTTAAATCTGTCACCCAAGATTTAACATCTTCCCACATTGAACTGCTTTTGCCTGATTTTTGCTCATGCATTTATCCAGACAGTATCCCCTTGTGGTCTCCTCTTCACATTTTATTTTCCTCCCTATCTTTTGTGTCATTGGTAAATTTAGCAATCAAATACCATATTCCTTTATCTAGGTTATCGATACAAGTTGCAAAAGCTGAGGACCCTGTAGCATATCACATATTGCATCTTGTCATTCAGTAAGTACTCACTTTTGCCTACTCTATAAGAAAAACATAAGAAATAGGACAAGGGGTGGTTAATTCGGCCCCCAAAGCCTATCCTGACTTGAGACAAGATTATGACTAATCTGCCGCATGTCTCAGCCCCTATCAGCTTATCATAGCTCTCAACTCCCCAATATTACAAAAACCTATCTATCTCCTGTCTGAGTACTTTATGATTAGCCTCCAAAAATTTCTGGAGTAGAGAATTTTGACATTCACTGTCATTTTGGAGAATGAAGTATACCTTTAAATGAGAGTTACAGAATAAGCAGACAATGTCCCCTGGATGGGGGACTCCCGCCCCCCCCCCCCCCCCCCCCAAGGGAAAGAAGCATTTTCTCAACATCTATGCTGTCAAGCCCCCCCAGAATCTTGTCTGTTTCAGTAATGTCACCCCTCATTCTTCTCATCTAATAACTGAATAAATAATTAAATAAATAACCTTGATAAGTCAACACCTCATTCCAGGAATCAGCCAAGTGGGTCTCTTCCAAACTGGCTCCAATGCCAATAATTTCTTAAATACAGGGATCAAAACTGTACACAGTGTTCCAGGTAGACCCTCATCAACATGGTGTACTGTTGAATTAAACTTTGTGTGGGCTCAAATTGGCACTGTGCGTGCTCAAGGTCTTTTCTTTAGGAGCTTGAATAGTGCAAAGCTACATGCGCAAGAGGGCTGCTGGGGCTTGAGGGAGGTACATCAATAGTGAGATGTGTAGGAACTGGAGGAGATAAGAGGTAGGGAGGCGTGTGGAGGCTGGAGGAGGTTATTGACAGGGTGGAGTGTAGGGCTGGAGGAGGTTAGAGATTAGGGTGGATGTACCAGGTTTTGGAATATGACATAGTTATTGAATAAGTTAGGAACTGGAGTTGGTCCAGATGCAATTTATACTAGATCCCTCAGAATAGCCTGATGGGCTGTTGATGGAACTTTAGTGCCATTCTCAAAAATTGAAAGACAGTGATCACAACTCCCTGATCTTTACTATAGTCATGGAGAGGGTTATGAGCAGATAGTATGGGAAAGTATTTAATTGGGGGAGTGGGAATTACAATGCTATTAGGCAAGAACTATGGAGCATAAATTGGGAACAGATGTTCTCAGAAAAATGCACGACAGAAATGTGGAGGTTGTTTAGGGAGCATTTACTACAGGTACTGGATAGGTTTGTCCCACTGTGGCAAGGAAGGGATGGTAAGGTGAACGAACCTTGGATGACAAGACATGTGGAACATCTAGTCAAGAGGAAGAAGGAAGCTTACTTAAGGTTGAGGAAGCAAGGATCAGGCAGGGCTCTAGAGGTCTACAAGGTAGCCAGGAAGGAACTGAAGAATGGACTTAGGAGAGCTATGAGAAAGACTTGGGGGATAGGATCAAGGAAAACCCCAAAGCATTCTATGCTTATGTGAGAAACAAGACGATGGCCAGAATGAGTGTAGGGGCAATCAGGGATAGTGGAGAGAACTTGTGTGTGGAGTCAGAGAAGGTAGAGGACGTCCTTAATGAATACTTTGCTTCAGTACTCACCAGTGAGAGGGACCTTGACATTTATGAGGACAGCATGAAGCATGCAGATATGATGGAACAGGTTGTTGTTAGGAAGGAGGATGTGCTAGAAATTTTGAAAAACACGAGGATAAATAAGTTCCCTAGGCCAGACGGGATATACCCAAGGTTACTACGGGAAGCGAAGGAAGAGATTGCTGTCCCTTTGGCAATGATCTTTGCGCCCTCTGTCCACTGTAGTCGTACCAGATGATTGGAGGGTGGCAAATGTCATTCCCTTGTTCAAGAAAGGGAATAGGAATAATCCTGGAAATTATAGACCGTCAATCTTTCTTCGGTGGTGGGCAAATTATTGAAAATGATTCTGAGAGATAGTATTTATGATTATTTGGAAAAGCGCAGTTTGATTAGAAACAGTCAACATGGCATTGTGAGGGGCAGGTCATGCTTCACAAGCCTTATTGAATTCTTTGAGGATGTGACAAAACACATTGATGAAGGCAGAGCAGTTGATGTGGTGTATGGATTTTAGCAAGGCATTTGATACCCCTTGGTAGGCTCATTCAGAAAGTAAAGAGGCATGGGATTCAGGGAAATTTAGCTGCTGGGATTCAAAACTGGCTGTCCAATAGAAGACAGAGGGTGGTGGTAGTAGATGGAAAATAATCAGCCTGGAGCTCTGTGCCTAGTGGTGTTCCTCAGTGATCTATTCTGGGACCTCTGCTCTTTGCGATCTTTATAAATGACTTGGATGAGGAAGTGTAAGGGTGAGTTAGTAAGTTTGCTGATGACACGAAGATTGGTGAAGTTGTGGACAGTGTGGAGAGATGTTGTAGGTTGCAATGGGATGTTGACAGGATGCAGAGCTGGACAAAGAAGTGGCAGATGGAATTCAACCCAGAAAAGTGTGAAGTGATTCATTTTGGAAGGTCAAATTTGAATGCAGAATACAGGGCTAATGGCAGGATTCTTGGCAGTGTGGGGGAATGGAGGAATCTTGGGGTCCATGTCCATAGTTCCCTCAAAGTTGCTACTCAAGTTGAAAGGGTTGTAAAGAAGGCGTATGGTGTGTGGGCTTTCACTGGCAGGGGACTTGAGTTTAAGAGCCACAAGGCTATGCTGCAGCTCTTTAAAACCTGGTTTGACCACACTTGGAATATTGTGTTCAGTTCTGGTCACCTCATTATAAGAAGGATGTGGAAGCTTTAGACAGGGTGAAGAGGAGATTTACCAGGATGCTGCCTGGACTGGAGTGCAGGTCTTATGAGAAAACGTTGAGGGAGCTCGGGTTTTTTCATTGGAGCGAAGAAGAGGTGACTTGATAGAGGTATACAAGATGAGAGGCATAGATAGAATGGATAGCCAGGGATTTTTTCCCCAGGGAGGAAATTACTGTTTTGCGGGGACATAATTTTAAGGTGATTGGAAGAAGGTATAGAGGAGATGTCAGAGGCAGGCTCTTCACCCAGAGAGTGGTGGGCATGTGGAGTGCGCTGCTGGCAGTGGTAGTGGAGTCAGATACTTTAGAGACTTCTAAGCAACTCTTGAATAAGCACATGGATGATTGTAAAATGTAGGGTTTGCAAGGTAGTTTGATCTTAGTAGGATAATAGGTTGGCCCAACATTGTGGGCTAAGAAGCCTGTACTGTGCTGTACTGTTCTATGTTCTAACTGTGGATGCTGTAAATCAGGATCAAAAACAGAAGTTACTGGAAAAGGTCAGCAGGCCTGGCTATATCTGTGAAGAAAAAAAATCAGAGTTAATGTTTTGGGTCTGGTGATCCTTCCTTGGAACTAGATCTAGGAAAATGTTGGTTTATTTGCAGAAGATAGGGTAGGGGAAGGTGTAGGGAGTAAACGTTAGGTGGGAATAGAGCCCTATGAGAGAAGAGAGCAGTTGGATCGACAAAGGAGTTGATAATGATCTGGCTACGAGGATGAATAGCTATTAATGGGGACTGACAGTGAATAACACAGAGTCACAGAGTAATACAGCATGGAAATAGGCCCTTCGGCCCACACTGATCCATGCCGCCTATGGTGCCGTCTCGGCTGCTTCCAATTGCCTGCATTTGGCACATATCCATCTAAACCCTTTTTATCCATGTAACCATCCAAATGTTTTTTTAAATATTCCTATTGTATCTGCCTCAACCACTTTCCCCAGCGGCCCATTCCAAATATGCACCACTCTCCAAGTGAAGAAATTGCCTCTCTCGCGTTAAATCTATGCCCTCTGGTGTGGAAAAGACTTTACAAATTCATCCTAACTATGCCCCTCGTGATTTTATACACCTCAATAAGGTCACGCCTCGTTCTCCAAAGTTCCAACGATTAAAGTCCTATCCAGGCCAACTTTTCCCTATAACTCAGGCCTATTGGTTCTACCAACATCCTCATTAATCTTCTTTGCACTCTTTCCACTTTAACTGTGTCTTTCCTATAACAGGGTGACAAAAACTGTATGTGCTACACCGAGTATGGCCTCACTAAAGAAGTATACGACTTAATGTCCCAACTCCTGTCCTCAGTGCCTCAACTGATGAAGGCCAGCATGCTAAATGCCTTCTTCACCACCCTGTCCACCTGTGATGCTGCTTTCAACAAACTGTGCACTTCTACTCCTAAGTCCCTCTGTTCCACAGTGCTCCTCAGGACCTTACCATTTACTGTATAAGCCCTACCTTGGTTTGACTTTGCAAAGTGCAACACCTCACACTTATCTGTTTTGAATTGCATTTTCCAATCCTTAGCCCACTTCCCCATCTGATCAAAATCCCTCTGTAATTTTTGATCACCTTCCTCGCTATCAATGAAACCTCCTAATTTTGTCTCATCCGCAAACTTACTAATCATATCTTATATATATTCACATCCAGATCATTTACATGAATAACAAATAACGAGGATGCCAGCACCGACCCCTGTGGCACATCACTCATCACAGACCTCCAGTCTAAGAAACAACCTTCAACAATCACCCTGTTTACTACCATTGAGCCAATTTTGAACCCAGTTAACTAGCTCACCCTGGATCCCATGCAACCTAACTTTCATGACCAGCCTGCTGTGTAAAAGGCCTGACGAAAGTCCATATAGACAACATCCACTGCCCTACCCTCAACCATCCTCTTGGTTACCTGTTCGAAAAATTCAGTAAGATTTGACAGACATGAACAAATCCATTTGGACTATCTGGTTGATCCTGTCCCTCAGGATCTTCTCCAATAACTTATGTATTCTGATGTCAGGCTCACTGGCCTGTAGTTCCCCAGCTTTACTTTGCGATCTTTGTTAAACAGTGGAACGACATTACCCACTTTCCAGTCTGCTGGAACTTAGCAGTGGCTAAAGATGAAGCAAAAATCTCTGCAAGAGCATCTGCAGTTTCTTCCCCAGCCTCCCACAGCATCTGAGGATGGACTTGATTAGGCCCAGGGGATTTATCCACCTTAATGTACTTTAAGGCTGCAAACGCCTCCTCTCTGTTAATGTGTATGCAGTCCACAACATCTTCACTTATTTCCTTAGCATCCATGATTCTGTCCTCAGTAAACACAGAGGAGAAATATTCATTACAAATATCTCCCATATGTGGCTCCACACATAGATGGCCATGCTGCTCTTTAAGGGGACATATTCTGTCCCTAATCACCCTCTTATTCTTAATATAGCTATCAAATCTCTTGGGATTATCTTTAACTTGATCTTTCAGATCTGCCTCTTACCCTGTTTTTGCTCTTCAGATTTCCCTCTTGAGTCTGCTTTTACACTTTTTTTATATAGTCATCTAGGGATACTCTTGAGCCTGATAGCTTAAACCCTGCTTAAACCCTGCAATTTTCCTGATCAGAGCCTCAATATCCCTCCTCGGCCCGGGATCCCTAAACCTGCCAGCTTTTCTCTCATCCTAAGAGGGACATACTGTCCCTGGGTTCTTGATAGCACATTTTTAAAAGCCTCCCATTTGCCAGTTGATTCTTTTTCCTTCAAACAGACTCACCCAATTGTCCTCTGCTAGACCCTGCCTAATGGCTCCAAAACTGGCCTTGCTCCAGTTCAGCACTAACCTGTGGACCTGTTCAATCTTTTTCCATAACTATTTTAAAGCTAAGAGACTTAAGGCCACTGGACCTGAAGTGCTGTCCGACTGACACTTTAGTCATTTGACTGACTTTATTCCCTAAGAGGAGGTCCAGTGTTGCACATTCCTGAGTAGGGCCCGCTACATATTCATTTAAGAAACTTTCTTGGACACATTTTGTAAATTCCACCCTGTCAGGCCTTTTACGCTCTGGGTGGCCCAGTCAATACACGGGTTAATAAAATCTCCAAGCAATACTACCCTATTATTCCTACAGGTATCTGCAATCTCTCTACATACCTCCTGTAGAACCCACTGGCTATTTGGGGGTCTATAATACAGTTCCAGCAGAGTGACCATCCTCTTCTTGTTTCTGAATTCTAACTACATGGCCTCATTTGATGACTCCTTAAGAATATCCTGTCTAAGCACTGTTGTTATGTGCTCCCTTTTCAACAGAGCAACTCCCCCTCCTTGCTTACTTGTACTTCTGCCATACCTGTAGCTTCCCGTATCCTGGAACATCAGAGCTGCCAATCCTGCCCTTCTTTCAGCCATGTTTCTGTTATGGCTATAATATTCCAGTCCCCAAAGCTAATCAATGCTCTCAGCTCACCTGCCTTATCGATCAGGCCTCGTGTCTTGAAATAGATGCACTTTAAAACAGAAGATTTTTCCCTCTCTTTACTGTGCTTTGGCTAACCTTGAATCGTAAACTTGGTCCCGATGGCTAATGTATTGTCCCCTGACCTCTCAATAGCCTCTTTCTTATTCAGGCTCCCACTTCACTGCCAAACTGGTTTAAACCCTCCAGGGTGACACAAACAAATCTCCCTGTGAGGATATTGGACTCCCTCCGATTCAGGTGCAACTCTTCCCTCTTGTACAGGTAGTGTGTAATGGCAGACTGTGATAACAAGGCCTGGTGTATGGGGTAGGTGGCTAGAAGACGGGAGAGTTCAGGCCCTAAAATAATTGAACTCGATATTGAGTCTAGAGGGCTGCAGGCCCCCAAGCAGACAATGAAGTGTTGTTCTTCCAGCTTGCACTGAGCTTCACTGGAGAACTGCAGCAAGCCACAGGCAAAAATATTAGCCATGGAACAGAGTGTTAAAGTAGCAGGCAAGTGGAAGCTCAAGGTTTTTTTTCCGAGTAGAACATAGACGTTCTGCAAAGCGGTCACCTGCTTCGTTTCCCCAATGTGCAGGTGACCACATTGTTCAGTGAATTCAATCGACTAGATTCTGGGAAGTGTAGGTGAAGTGTTGCTTCACCTGCAAGGCATGTTTGGGCCCTTGGATACTGGGAAAGGAGGAGGTAGATAGGCAAGTGTTACACCTTTTGGCAGCTGCAGGAGAAGGTGCCAAGGGGTTGTGGGTGTTGTTGGGAGTGAAGGAAAATTGGACCAGGGTATCCTGGAAGGACTGTTCCCTGTGGAAGGCAGACAAGGGCATCTTGCTGGAAGTGGCGGAAATGGCATCTGATGGTCTTCTGGATGTGGTTGCTGGTGGAATGGTAGGTAAGGACAAAGGGAACCCTTTCGCTGTTGCAGGAGGGAAGAGAGGGGGATGAGGGTGGAAGAGCAGGAGATAGGTTGGATCCGGTAGAGGGTCTTGTCGACAACAGTGCTGGGGAATCCTTGGTTATGGAAGAAGGTGGAAATTTCAGAGGCTCCCATGTCGAAGTTATCCTCGTCCGGATGTAGGCATCAGAGATGGAGGAGCTGAGAGAATGGGATGGAGTCTTTATGGGATGTGGGTGTGAGGATATATAGTCCAGGTAGTTGTGGGAGTCACTGGGTTTGTAATGGATACTAGTGGCCAGTCTCCAGAAATGGAAATGGATGTCTAGGAATGGAAGGGAGGAGTCAGAGATAGACGGTGAAAGTGAGGGCAGGATGGAAATTGGAAGGAAAATCAATGAACTTTTCCGATCCCAGATGAAGAGGGAAGCAGCAGTGATGATATCATCGATATATCAGAGAAAGAATTGTGGGTGTGGACTGGAATAGAACTAGAACAAAGAATGTTCCACATACCCTGCAAAGAGACAGGTATAACTGGGGTCCAAGCAGGTGGTCATGGCCACCCCTCTGTCCTGAAGAAAATGAGAGGAGTTAAAAGGGAAGTTGTTGAGGGTGAGGAAAAGCTCGGCCAAGTGGAGGAGGGTGGTGGTGGGTGGGGATCGTTCAGGCCTTTGCTTTAGGAAGAAGTGGAGACCCCTATGAGCATCCTGATCAGGGATGGACATGTAAAGGGTTTGCCCGTCCTTGGTAAAGAGGAGGTGGCTGGAGCCTACAAACTGGAAGCCTTGAAACAGGCATAAAGTGTCACAGGAATCACGGATATGCGTGGACAGGGAGCGAAGACTGAGTCAAGGTAGGAAGAGATGTGTTCTGTGGGGCAGGATCAGGCTGAAACAGTAGGTCGACCCAGGCACTCCTGTTTGGATTTTTGGAAGGATGTACAACTGAGCTGTGCGGGGCTGGGGGTTCTATCAACTTGGAGGCAGTTGGGGGTGGAGAGGGTTCACCAGATGAAATGAGGTCAGGTAGTTGATACAATGATATGCCATGGCGAGGCCATGGTTCAGGAGAAGGTAGATTTAGTTCACAACCTAGCAGACAAAAGTGCCATTCAAGGTGGGGAAACAGAAAACTGACTGTGGGACTGATGAACTGCCTTCTGTTCATTGCCAGACACATGCTATTTGGAGGGATGTTTCTTGAGCATGTGAAAATTTTTGTTATTTACTTGACCATATGTTGGAAGTTAATGGAGTTCACAGTGTGGAATTGAGTGCAGTGGACACATATAAATGAGTATTGGGCTTCTGTTGTATTGAATTAGGAATCTCCTGCTTTCAAATTAAAATAAATGCTGGCTTAGAGGCCCTTTTGAAGCATTTTGGAAACTGCAGCCTCAGTGTACCTTAGTGTGCAGAAGTTGTGTAACTTGTCTTCCTATGGTGCAAGTTGTTCAATTGGTCAACTGCTCGCACACTTTGCCTCACAATTACCCCTTCCTAGCTTTCTGTCCATTGTTGCTGAGGGACAGCAACTGGATGGGAACTAGGCAAATCTATATTATTTATATCCATCTCTAATTGCTCTCTTCCAGGCAACTTGGAATGGGCAATAAGTACTTGGTCAGCAATGCCATTATCCCATGACCAAATGAAATTTCTTGACCTCATCTCAAAAAGACCATTTTCAGTTCTCAGTTGAAATGTAAGAACCCTTTTTTTCACTCTGTCACCTTTTGCCACAGCAGGGCGCTGTGTGTTTGTATCCAAAGCTTTCTCTGTTGCATTTTAGTGATTGTATAGTGTCATATGGGAGTTTGTTAGCTTGATGCAGGGTGTTTGTATCTCTCACCAGATGGAATTGGCCTATTAGTCATATGTTGACACTGAGGGCTGCATACAGTTAACTACGTTGTAAGTGATTTGAGTGGGATAGTTCTAACGGATTATTCTATTACCTGTGATGACTCCTGCCATTCCCTTGCTGCTGAGCAATCCCTTGGTAAGTTGCTAAATATTACAGCTCAAGTGGCTGACAGTATAATCAGAGTACCTTCAGACTTCATAGGAGCTTCTCTCAGTCTGAGTTCCACCACACATGTCAGTGTTGTGGCCAGATTTCCATAATGCTCACTTTTCCTTGCACATTAACAGAAATATGGATGGATTCATATGCTACTGTGACATCGCACATTGCACATCATGTGTAGGCTGATCAGTAAAATGTACTCAGCAGATGATGGAAGTTAATTCAGTAGCATTTAGGGATATTATGATCATGATTATATTGGGTTAATGTGGCCATGGAAATGATCAGTTGTTAGTGGACAATTAGCTGGAGACTGTTTAATTTCAGTGATTTAGAAGTGGCCCCAGGTGTAACCAAAATAGATCATTGCTAAAATAGCAAATGCTCAATATATGGGGGCAATGAGGGGAAGAGGCAAGAAATTAAATTCCTACGTGGCGGCAAAGAAGGGCATCTGAAGGTGAAGTTCTTAGAAGGTAAAAGATTATCAGAATTGATAGGAAATGTGTTTCCACAGGAAGGAGACTGAATACACAAAATACTTGACAAAAGAAGTTAACAGGGGGACAATGGGAGTTTTTTTTAATGCAGTCATTTGGAAAGATCAAGATTTGACTGTCTGAAAAGGTGTTGGAAAATATTACAAGGGAAAGCACAAAACTTGCAGACCCTGTGGAGCAAGCAGCAGAGCAACAGACTCTCCTTTTGTGACTTGGAAAGCTGACTGAGGATGGATTGAACTGGAATCATGTTGGCAAAACATGCAAGGTGGTGTTAGGGAGAACTTGAAGACAGAGGGATATGGGATTTACTGGAGGCAAATTGTGTCTGCAAGCTTGATTTGAGTTGTTGACAGGTTAACTGACGCAGTTGGGGGAGGATGCGGCACAGTGAGAGGAGACCGGAAGGTACCAGCAGTGAGATCAGTGGACACAGAGATAAGCAGCCATAAAATTAGAAACACTCCAAACACTGGCAATCTACGTGCACAAATGTTTGATGGTGGCAGGAAAAGTCAATAAGATTGTTTTAAAAGACATTAGAGCTTGAATTCCTATAAAAGCAAGGAAGTTGCATTAAACCTATATTAATCTCTGATTTAGCCACAGTTTTGCCAATTCACAGTACCACATTTTAGTTTGGAGAGGATGCAGAGGATATTTGTTAGACTGGAACCATGGATGAGGAATTTAGTTGTGTGGGGAGACCAGTGAATTTGATATGTCCTCCTCAGAGCAAAAGAAGTTGATAGGGAGACATGATCAAGTTGTTCAAAGTAATGTCAGTGAAGCTAGTGAAAAGAAACCTTTGCACTGGTGTTGTGATCAATAAATCAGGAAAGATACTGAGGGAATTGGCAGATAAAAGTAGACGAGTGATTGTTTCACTGTGAATTGTTTTATGATCTTGTTTACACTTCTTGAAAGGTGGTGAATGCAGATTAAATTGTCCCTTTCAAAAAGATTTTGCATTGATATTTAAAAGGAGGAATTTACAATGCTTGGGGAAAGCAATGGCAATGTGGTATTGACTGGGTGATTCTTTCCAGGCGATAGCTCAGGTGCAATGGACTGAACTGTCACCTTCTGTAGAATCCTATTCAGTCTTGATGTCTAGACTCCTGGGACAGTTCTATTGTGTACATCCTCATTGCTTTGGAGTGATATTTAATAATAGAAAACCTGTCTGGATTGTATTTTGAGATAGCAGGAACCATAGATGCTGGCGAATCTGAGATAACAAGGTATAGAGCTGGATGAACACAGCAGGCCGAGCAGGAAGGCTGACCTTTTGGGCCTAGACTCTCCTTTTCTGAAGAAGGGTCTTGGCCCGAAACGTCAATCTTCCTGTTCCTCTGATGCTGCTTGGCTTGCTGTGTTCATCCGTTTCTACACCTTGTTATCTCTTGCATTTTGAGAGTTATTTTTATAAGGATCATAATTGACTGTGTCCTAAAATGGTTGCAATCTTTTTAAAAACTTGACAATATTTCAGATAGGTTGCAATATTTCTGGGAGTTTTGAGTGGGTTTTCTGTAGCAGTTGAGTCATCAGCCCAGTTAATGAAAAAAGCATGATACACCTAATTGTCCTGTTTTCTGTCCGTGCAGATGAACCTCAGTCTCCTGGTACTGTAAGCAGGGAGGCCCGTTCCACTGCCAACAAGAACCGGATAGTGGCACTAGAGAAACAGCTTGATATCGAGATGAAGGTGAAGCAGGGAGCTGAGAATATGATCCAGATGTACTCTAGTGGACCTGTGAAGGTAAAGGAGACAATTCCAGCTTCTGCACATCAAGCTTTAGCTGGTCTTGAATGGTGGGTTACACGTGAAAGTTGTTATTATTGGCTGTGGTTGAGAAATATGGGTAAAAAGCTATACTCCTTCATTTGACAAACAAGACACATAACTCTATTCCAGATCGATCCGCTGTTAAGCTTGAAGCACAGCAGTCCAATTTATTTTGGGGCATGAATAGAGAAAGGAAAATGGTTTTAGTCTTCTGTAACACTTGAAGATATCTTCCTGTAGCTAACAACATAACATGAGAAACAGGAACAAAAGTAGGCCATTCAGCCTTTGAGTTTGGTATACTGTTCAGTAAGAGCTATTCAGCTGATCGAATTGTGGCCTTAACTTCACAAACGTTGGATGTTTTTCTTGTCAGTCAGTTTGCTCACTGAGAGGTTTGTTAGACTGAGTATTCAAAAACAGATAATATATTGGATTCACTGTCCAGAAACTGGCCACTCATAGTCAGTCGCTCATTGTCAGAGAGTCATAGAGTTATACAGCATGGAAACAGACCATTTGGTACAACTTGTCCACGCTGACCAGATATCCTAAACTGATTTAGTTCCATTTTCCAACATTTAGCCCACACCTCTCTTAAACCCTTTCTATTCATGCAACCATCCAGATGCCTCTTAAGTGTTAGTAATTGTACCAGCCTCTACCACGACCTTTGGCAGTTTGTTCCATACAATCAGTGCGCTCTGCGTGAAAAACTGTCCCTTTTAAACCTTCCCCTTTAACCTTAAACCTATGCCGTCTAGTTTGGAATCCCTTACTCTCCCCCTCATGATTTTATAAACCTCTGTAAGGTCATATTAAATCCAACTGTACCAGTGTGTGTAGAATGTAAGAAATGTAATTAGGCTATTTGTTCCCCTGCACTCACTTCTGCCATTTCTAAGACTGTGGTGATTTGACAGTACCTTTCCTACTCAAGCACCATGTCCCTTGATTTTCTTGTTCAAAAATACACCACTCTGTAGCTTGTGATCACAAAGAATTGAGCACCACTGCCCTCTAGGGGAATGAACCTCAGAGTTGCTGCAAGATTACTTTGGAGCCTGATTTGCATCATCAGCAAACTTGTCAAATAAAACTTGATCCTTAAACATCGATCATTGCAAAGGTAACAAATGTTAAGGCCTCAGATCCTTATCTTTGTGACCTGTTAGCCTGCCAACCTAAAGTCGAGCAGTTTGTTCCCACACTGTTTCCTGCCCCTTAATGAATCCTGTACTTTTGCCCTAATATATTATCCCAATCCATGATGCAACATCCCTGTCAAGAGTCTTTGAATTGCATGTGTTTTTTTTTCCCCTTTTATCTAAATTAAGTACAGTAGATTTTTTTAAGACCATTTTCTTACCAGGATGCTGTCTAGATTGGAGGATATAAGCTATAAGGAGAGACTAAAAAAACTCAGGTTGTTTTCTCTTGAGTAGTGCAGACAGGGAAGAGACCAGATAGAAGTCTAAAATTATGAGATGTGGAGATAGTGTTGATGGTCAGAATCTTATTCTCAGAGCTGAAGTGTCAATAACAGGGGGCATGTATTTAAGGTTAGAGCTGTAAAGTTCAAAGGAGACATGAGGGGCAATTTTTTTACTCAGTGATAGGAGTCTGGAATGCATTGCTAGGGATGGTGGTGGAGGCATTTAAGGGACTTTTAGACAAGCACGTCAATAAGCGAGGAATGGAGGGATATGGACTAAGGGCAGGCAGAAGGGATTAGTTTCATTTGGCGTCAAATTTGGCACAGAACCATGGGCTGAAGGGCCTATTCTTGTGCTGTATCGTTCTGTGTTCTAAAGCCGTGTTAACTCTGTTTGATCACACAAGGGATTTCTAAGTGCTTTGCTGAACAGAGCACTTTAAACCCCTTAACAAGTGTCAATTTGATGACCCTCCCACACTGTTAGCAAAGACAAACGCAAACAATCTTCTGTCCAGCAGCCAAGCCCCGGGTGCTGCTCTATCCCATCTACACGACCTGCTCAAGAAGCTGCCTCTTTGTGTGAAGATCAGAACTGTATGCTGTATTTTAACAGCAGTCTAAGTAATGTTTTAAACTGTCCTAGTGTAACCTGAGCACTTTTATATTCTTGGTGTTGGGCATTAAACTAAAATATGCCATATACCTCCTTGACCACATGCCTTGCTGTTCTGTGACTTCCGGGAATCTGACCAGATCACTTTGGTTTCCCTGGACACTCCAACACAAAAACACCTATTGACTACTACCAGGAACAATACAGCACAGAAACGGGCCCTTCAGCTCTCCAAGCCTGAGCCAACACATTTTGGCCTTTCTCAATAAAACTACTTTCACGTACAGGATCTGTATCCCTCTATTCCCTTCCTATTAATCTACTTGTTCAGGTGCTTTTTGAATGTTGCTTTTATGTCTACTTACACCACCACCTTTGGTAGTGCATTCCACGCATTCACCACCCTTTGTGTGAAAAGCTTACTTGGCACATTTATTTCAAACCAATTCCGCCCACCCCCTGCACCTTGAATGTGTGTCCCCTACTAATTGAGCCCTCCACACCGGGGAAAAGCCTCATTACCTGCTGCTTCTTGTTGCTGATCCATTTTGGATCTACCTTGCCACATTCCCCTGGCTTTAATGGACTTTCAGTTTACGGCCTTAACAAGAGACAAGTTACTATCTATACTGACTACATCAAATATGCAAGCTTCATTCATCCTCATTACGTCATTAAAAACTCAACCAAGTTAATATAATCTCAGAGTACCTAAGGAACATAGAACATAAAACAGAACATTACAGCGCAGTACAGGAAGTGTCCCTAGATATAGCAGATGCATTGGTGATAATTTTCCAGCATTAAGTAGTCTCTGGAAAAGCTCCAATGGACTGGAGGGTAGCTAATGTAACGTCACTCTCTTTAACAAAAAAGGAGAGAGAAGGAGCAAATGGGAAATTATAAGCCGGTTAGCCTGAAATCGATGATGAGCAAAATAATAGAGTCACTTATTAAGGATGTAAGAACTGAGCGTTTGGAAAGCAGAGACAGAATCGGTCCTTGTCAGCATGGATTCACTAAAGGGAAATCATACTTGACAAATCTTCTGGAATTCTTTGAGGACATGACCCATAGAGTGGACAAGGATGAATCAGAAGATGTTGTGTATTTGGACTTTCAGAAGGCTTTTGACAAGGTTCAACATGAGATTAGTAAAGAAAATTAAAGCTCATATCATCAGAGGTAATGTATTGCCATGGAGAACTGGTTGGCAGACAGGAGGCAGAGAGTTGGAATTTGCAGAGTGGCAGGCTGTGACAAGGGTGCCAGGTGGCTCAGTGCTGGGACCCCTTTTGTCATAATGTCATTAACAATTTGGATGAAGGAATTGAATCCAGATTTACAGATGACACTAAGCTGGTTGTCAGTGTGAGGAGGATGCTAAGAGGCAGCAAGGTGACTTGAACAGACTGGCTGAGTGGGCATATACTTGGCAAATGCAATATAATATGGATATGTAAGGTTACAAAGTGTGGAGCTGGATGAACACAGCAGGCCAAGCAGCATCTTAGGAGCACAAAAGCTGATGTTTCGGGCCTGGACCCTTCATCAGAAATGGCTTTTCTGATGAAGGGTCCACGCCCGAAATGTCAGCTTTTGTGCTCCTAAGATGCTGCTTGGCCTGCTGTGTTCATCCAGCTCACACTTTGTTATCTCGGATTCTCCAGCATCTGCTGTTCCCATTATCTCTGGATATGTAAGATTATCCACTTTGGTCGCAAAAACAGAAAGGCAGATTATTATCTGACTCGTGGCTGTTTAGGAAAAGGTGAGGTGTAATGAGACCAGGGCGTGGTGGAACATTCAGAAGATTGGCATACAGGTGCAGCAGTTGATGAGGAAAGTTAATGGCATTCTGGCCTTCATAGTGAGGGAATTTGAGTATTGGAATAAGGATGTCTTGCTGCAGTTATACAGGGCCTCGGTGAGGGGCCTTGAGTAATGTGTGCAGTTTCCTAGTCTGAGGAAGGACGTTCTTGCTATTGAGGGAGTCCAGCGAAGGTTCACCAGACTGATTCCTGGAATGGCAGGACTGACATATGAGGAAAGTCTGGATTGACTGAGCTTGTACTCACTGGAATTTAGAAGAATGAGGGGGAGCGGGTGTCTTTCATAGAAACAAGTAAAATCCTGATGGGACTCAACAGGCTAGATGTAGGAAGAATGCTCCTGATGTTGCAGAAATCCAGAACTAGGATCACAGTCAAAGAATACGGGGTATGCCAATCAGGACTGCACTGAGGAAGAATTTTTTCACGCAGAGTTGTGAACCTGTAGAATTCTCTCTCAGAGGAGGGTGTTGGGGCTAGTTCGTTAGGTATATTCAAGAGCTGAACATGGCTCTTGTGGCTAAAGAAATCAAGGGGTATGGAGAGAAAGCAGGATTGTTTACTGAAATTGAATGATCAGCCATGATCATATTGAATGGTGGTGCAAGTTTGAAGGGCTGAATGGCCTACTCTTGCACCCATTTTCTATGTTTCTATCTTTGTAATTCCAGACCCACAGCAATATGATTGACCCTGAAATGGCCAACTTGCTAAGTAACAAAGTATCAAAAAAGGAATGTAAGTGGACATTTCTCTGGAAATGGCAGTAGCAAACTCGGCAACCCTGCAAAGTTCTCCTTATTGACAGCAGGGTGTGAATGCAAAAACTGAGAGAGCTGTCTCTCCGACTAGTCAAGCAACAGCCTGACAGAATAGTGCTGTCAGAATCATACCTCCAAACAATGTCTCAGACACCACCATTAACATCCTGGATATGTCCTGTTTCATTGGCAGGACAGACCTGGTAGATATGACAGAACAGAACAGTAGAATTGGAGGGAAGTGCTGTGGGACCTCCCAGTACTGAATCTCATGGTAATATGTCGAGGAAACCCGTTGATTGCAATGCACGGCTGCACCCCACCCACCCACTCCCCCCAATTCTGTTGATGAATCAACAATTCACCATATTATCACTATTTGGAGGAAACATTGAGGGTGGAAAGGATACAAAGTATACGCTGGGTAACTTCGATGCTCATGATCAAGAGTGACTTGGCAGTGACCACTACGGATCGAGGTGGTCAGGTTGAAAAAAGATATAGATGCCAGACAAGGTTTACAGCAGGTGGTGAGGGAAGAACACATTTGACTGCCTCCTAACAGCTGCACGTCTCCATATCTGTATTGGTAAGGGTAACCACTGCATAGTCCTTGTGGAGATGAAGTCTAGCCTTCACATTGATGATACCTTCCAGCATTTTATGTAGCACTGCCATTGTGCTAAAATGGGATATATTTCTGGCAGAGCTAGCAATTCAAACATGTCTATGAGATGCTGTGCACCATCACCATCATCAGAATTGTAGTCCAGTATAATCTGTAACATCATGGCCCAATGTATCCTCCACTCTACTATTAGCATCAAGCCAGGGGATCAACCCTGGTTCAATGAAGAGTGCAGGAGGGCATGCCAGGAGTAATACCTGACATACGTAAAAATGATGCATTAACCTGGTGAAGCTGTAAACACAGGGCAACTTGCATGCCAAACAGCATAAGCAACAAATAATAGGGTAAAGTGATTCTACAACCAATGGATCAGTTCTCAGTGCTGCTCTAAGCAGCTGCCACATCCAGTTGAGAATGGTGGTGGACAATTAACTCCCTGGAGAAGGACACTCCACAGGTATCTTTTGCTCCTGTACAGTTGAGGATAGGGATAAAGTTGAAGCATTCAGAACACTTTTATGCCAGAAGTGCCAAGTGGATGATCAATCTCAATCTTCTCGTGAGGTTCCAAACCTCACAGATGCCACTGTTTAGCCAATTTGGTTCATGTCATATAGATCATGGAATCACTGGATACTGTAAAGGTTATGGAACCTGACAAAATTGTGGCATTACTTGTTTTTAAGAACTTGCTGCAGCCGGAGCCATACTATTCCTACTCACTTATGTCCAGTCCAGGTTTTGCCATGGTCAGCCTGCTCCCTACCTCACTACAGCATTGCTTCAAACAAAAGACCTGAATTCTAGAGGTGAGGTGAGAGTGATATCGAGACCATATTGACCAAGTGTGGCATCAAGCAATCCTAGTAAAACTGGAGTTAATGGGAATCTGAAGTTAAAAGCCCTGTATGGAGTCATCCCTGGCATAAAGGAAGATAGTATGGCTCTGAGTTGTTCCACTAGAATATCTCAATTCCAGAACATCTTTGGAAGAGTTCCTTAAGGTCCATCTTCCAATTCTCCGGCCATATCTGCAGCTGATCTTCATCCTCTGACAACCTTCTACGATCTCCACAATTCCCCTGAATTTTTGTTGCCTGCAGACTAACCTGCCCATCTACGTTTTCATCCAAGACTTTATATAAATCACAAAGTGCAGAGGATGCAGTACGGATCCCTGCGGAATATCACTAGTCACGGACCTCCAGGCAGAAGAACACCCTTCCACCACCACCATCTGTCTTCTATGAGATGCTAACTCTGAATCCAAATGACCAAGTCATCATCAATCCCATGCATCTTAATCTTCTTGATGAGTCTACTGTGAGGTACCTTGTCAATAGTCTTACTAAAACTGTAACAACATCCACTGCTGTACCCTCATTGATCACCCTCATCAACACCTCAAAAAAAAGTCAATCAATTTAGTAAGACATCCTACACAAATAAAAAATGTGCCTAATTAGGTCATGCTTTTCTAAATGTGTTTAAATCCTATCCCTAAGAATCCTTGCTAATATCTTATTAACCACCGATGTGAGACTCACTGGTCTATAATTTCTTGGATTATCCCTGCTTTCCATCTTGAACAGAGGAGTTTTAAATTTTGCACGATCAGCAAATTTGAAATATCACTCTCTGATTCCCTTATCAAATCTGTTGGTTTATATTGTGACTAGCTGGGACTCAAGTAGACACATGAACATGAAGCAAACAGAGTGATAGACACCGCACATGGTCAATAAGCAGTGGGTAAAGATTAGGAAACAGCGCAGGCTTGGTGGGCCAAAGGGCCTGTTAATGAGCTGTCTTGTATTGTATAAGTACTGATCCTGTGGAACCACACTTGTTACTACATTTCACTCCAAGAGAGACCCACTTATTCTTAATCAGAGACAGTAAGAATTGCCGATGCTGGAGTCTGAGATAACACAGTGTAGAGCTGGAGGAACACAGCAGACAAGGCAGCATCAGAGGAGCGGGAAAGCTGACGTTTTGGGTCAGGACCCTTCTTCAGAATTTCAGATTTTCTGAAAAAGGGTCTCGACACGAAAGGTCAGCTTTCCTGCTCCTCTGATGCTACCTGGCCTGCTGTGTCCCTCCAGCTCCACATTCATTCTTATTCTCTTGGTTTCTGTCTGCCAACCAGTTCACAGTCCAGGCCTGTGTATTACCACCCATCCCATTCTATTGATTTTGTACACTAACCTCTTATGTGGGGCTTCGTTAAAAACATATTGCAATTCCAAATAAACCATATGCATTGGTTCTCTGTCATCTATTCCGCTAGTTATGGCCTCAAAACAACTGCAGTAGGTTTGATAATTGACTTCCCTTTCCTAAATCTGTGTTGACATTATTTGTGTTTTTTGAAGTATCCTATTGTCACTTTACAACAGACTCCAGCATTTGCCCTACTACTGATAATAGGTAAACTGATCTGTAATTGCTGTGGTTGGTTCACTCACTGAGCTGGTTCCTTGTTCCGCAGACGTTTTATTCACCTGATGGGTAACGTCATCAGTGCAGCCTCCGATGAAGCACAGGTGTGTTTTCCTACCTGGTATTTAAACTGTGGGGTCTGTTGGATTTGATTACTTAATTTCTGGTTTTTCTTCACGGTGGTGCATTTATAGGATAAGGAGAACAACCAGTTCAATTGGGACCACACCAGGATCGTAGCACAGGCCAAACACAGACAAACATGGGAATTCCTTGAGGCCTGGTTCTCCACCAAGAAGGCCATCAACAATGTAGATTTAGACCCTATATGTACACCACTGCAATGGAAAACCAGAAATGAGGTAATCAATTCCAATGGACCCCAGAGTTTAAATACCAGGTGGGAAAAGACACCAGCACTTCATCAGAGGCTGCACTGATGATGATACCCAGCAGGGCAATGAAATGTCTGCGAACTAATGAACCAGCTTGGTGAGCAAACCAACCACAATATCCACAACCCGAGCTACAAATCTACTCAAGATCCTTAGACTGGTCTGGTAATTCCCTATTTCCTCCTTCCCTCCTATTTTAAATAGTGAGGTTGCAAGCAAACCTACAATTTCCTGAGACTGTTCCTCAGTTTTTCAATTTAGAATTTAGAAGAATCCCACAGAAACCTATAATATTCTAACAGGACTAGACAGGGTGAAGGCAGAAAGAATGTTCTGAATGACTGTGGAGTCCAGAACCAGTGGCCTGTATAAGGATATTGGGCAGGTCATTTAGGACAAGGATGAGAAGAAATTTCTGCAACCATAGAGTGGTGAGACTGTGGAATTCTCTGCCACAAGGAGTTGGATATTGTCCTTCATAAAAGAATTCAGGGAGATGTGGGAGCAGGATACTGAATTGGATGATCAACCATGATGACATTGAATGGCTTGGCAGGCTTGAAGAGCTGAATGGCTTACTGTTTTTTTTTAAATGCCTCTGTGAGTGACACTTTATGCAAAACCTTTCTCACTCAGACCTTTTTTTAGGTTCATTCATTTATGCAGTGTGAGCATTTCTGGTAAGGCCAACAGCTTTTGCTTACACTATTCATCGGGGTGGCGTTGTGGCTCAGTGGTTAGCACTACTGCCTCACAGCGCCAGGGACTCGAGTTTGATTCCACCTCCGGGTGACTGCCCGTGTGGAGTTTGCACATTCTCCCTGTGTCTGTGTGGGTTTCCTCCGTGTGCTTCGGTTTCCACTCACAGTCCAAAGATGTGGAGGCTAGGTGGATTGGCCATGCTAAATTGCCCCTAGTGTTCAGGGATGTTTAGATTAGATGGGCTATAGGGGAAGGGCCTGGGTGGGATGCTGTGAGGGTCGGTGTGGAATTATCGGGTTGAAGAGCCTGTCTCCATACTGTAGGGATTCTATGATCTATGAATTATAATCTGTCCTTGAAAAGGTGGTGGTGAACTGTCTTCTTAAACTACTGCAGTCTAGGCTGATTTGAATGATGGAATATAAGACACAGAGAACCAAAACAAAATTCTGCAGTTAACTTGGCTGATTTTGGTTTAGCTCTTCAGACTTGGAAAACCTGGAGCTCCCATATGCCAAATTTTCGTCTTGTAATAAATTAAGTGATCCCAGAGCACTGTTGTCAAAAACTGTTTCACCAAAAAGCAGAGTTGAAGCATTTTGTTCCTTGTGAAGTGAAATTGCTTTCATTTTAATTTTGCTTTTGCTTTAATCCCAAAGGACCGGAAGATGTTGTCCACTGCACAACAGATGCTGCAGGACAGTAAAACCAAAATTGAGGTGATCCGTATGCAGATCCGCAAGGCAGTGCAGGCAGATGAGTTGCATCTAGAAGATGAGGACGGCCAAGGTAAGTGGTGGATAGGCTCTGAGCTCGCACACGCTAGGCTTATTCCAGGAGTGAAAGCAAGGTATTGCTGGTGCTGGAGAAAATGAAAACGAAGTGTTGGAGAAACTCAAACAGAATTTGCTGTGAAGAAAAATCAGTTAATGTTTTCAAAATGCTAACTCTGATTTTTCTTCACGGATGGTACCAGACCTGCTGAGCTTTTCCAGCAACCTCTGTGTTTGTGACAGCACCTATAGTTCTTTTGCTTTTTGTTGGAGAAATTCAAAATGCCTGGTGGTATCTGTAGAGAAAAAGTCAGAATGGACTTGAAATATTAACTCTGTCTCTCCACAAATGCTGCCAGACCTACTGAGTTTCCGCAATGCTGTTTTTATTTCAGAAGTTCACATCACTTCTAAGCTTCATGAATGAATTCTGTAGTTGTTCTCACTAAATAAATGTAAGTTTAATAACCATTTAACGTTATTTGGATGAACATTGAAGTGCTGGAGACATCTGGAATGCTGTACTTGTGAAACAGTGAAAACGCCACACGTACCAGTGTGTTTATCAGAATCTGTTCCATGCTCACGTTCACAATTTTGAAAATCTAATGCCGAAAAGGAAATACGCATCAGGCAATTATCTTTGTTTACTCCAGTGAACACAGACAGCTTTGAGCTCAATGCAGTTACCACCAGGAGTTGGTTTGATTCTTGCTACAGATTTGACGTGGACGAGGAGGTGTTAAATTGATTAAGTTCAAATTTTGCTTCTTAAAAAAGAACTTATTGACATTTCAACAGACAAATGATGTTAAATGTTGACCACATTGTGATCTTACAAGTGTCACGTGAAGAGGCTGATAGGCCGTCACAGCAAGCAGGAGGCCATTGTGCCTGAACTTCCTAATTAATCCTACCCACTACTATTTCCTCATGGCTTTAGAACATTCTCTTCAATGCAAATCCAATTCTGATATTAAAGTTACTGTTGCCTCTGTCTCCTTTTCTCTTTCAGGCAGTGTATTCTATCCTTAATGTGCTGTTCATTGATCTTCCAACAGTTGAAACGATTTTTCCTTACTTATGATAAAATTCTTCCATTTAGGACCAGTCTGATTATTTTACCATAATCTCATCAGTTCCTTTTAACTCTCCAGGCTCTTGTAGTCTCTCCACACTCTTGTAGTCTCTCCACACAACTGAAATCCCTCACCAGTTCTAAAGAAGAGTCAAATTGACTCAATGTTTCTCTGTTTCTCTCTGCACATATACATGTCTGTTGAGCTTCTCCAGCACTCTGTTTTTGTTTAAGATTTCCACCATTTGCAGGTTTTTTCCCTTTCTTTCAAGTTCCTCATCCTTAGTTATGTTCTAGCAAATTTGTGTCATGAACACTGTCCAAGATTTTGACATTGTTGCTAAATATGTGTTGTTCAGAATCGGGCATTATATCCCATCTGAGGTCTGGAAGAGGTCAGGATGAATAGCAAAACTGTTCCATTAGATTGGGGACATTTGTGTCTTGTTTCTGAAGACACGGCTGTGTGTGGTGGGTAGTGAGCACGTAGCACACGGAGATAGAGCCAGAGAGAGACAGAGAAAGAAACACAGACAGGGGGAAGGAGAAAAGCTAATAATGAGTAGGTGAAAATGGGTTAGTTCTGCTGACAGGGCTTAGGGATTGGTAAAGGACATCAGTGGAGGTGTTCAGACTCAAATTATTAGAACTCGATATTGAGTCTTGAAGACTGCAGGGTCCCCAAATGGACGATGAAATGCTACTTTTCCAGCTTGTGCTGAACTTCACTGAGACACTGCAGTAGGCCCGGAACAGTCATGCTGCCCAGGGGACGCAGTCTTGAGCTTAAGTGGCAGGCAATTGGAAGCTTGGGGTCATTTTTAGAGAGAGAACATGTGTTCTGCAAAGTGGTCACGCAGTCTGCATTTGCCCCTCTAATGTAGAGGAGCCTGCATTGCGACTAGTGAAAACAGTGGACTAGAATAAATGAAGTGCTGGGAAATTGCTGCTTCAGTTTGAATATCTTTCTGAAACCTTGGATATTGAGGAGAGAGGAGGTAAATGGGCAAGTATTGCATGTTCTGCAAATGCATGGGATGGTGCTGTGGAGGTGTGTGGAGGTGTTGGAAGAGGAGAAGGAATAGACCAGGGAGTCCCTGGGAGTACTCCCTGTGAAATAGTGATAAGGAAGAGGAAGGGATTACATGTCTGGCAGTGGCATCCTATTGGAGGTGGCAGAAATGGCGGCTTATGATCCTTTGAATGCCGATGCTTCTGGGATGCAAGTAGTACCCTATTGGTATTGTGGGAGGCAAGAGAATGGATAAGGGCAAAAGTGTAGGAAATGGATCAAACAGCCAACCAGTGATGCCTATGTCTGTGAATGAAGTTTTTTTAAAACAAAAGAAACAAAATATAATCTTTGTATCTCTGATGTTTTTCCACCATTAATGTGGAGCACCGCTAATTGGTATTCTGCATTCCCAACCTCCCCAGCCTCAATAGCTTTTAAGGACAGTGCTGTCCAAATATCTGCTCCCTTTCTATAAAGAAATGTTTCTGAACAGTTACGCTGTTTAATGTTATTGTCCCCTTGGTCTGGGCTCCCAACAGAGAAAATTGTTTTTCCTGTATCTCTACAAATCTCGAAACTGCTTAACAAGTCAGTTAGTTGACCCTTTAATCTTTGACATTCAAACCTATTTTCTGCAGAAGTGAGGAATGTGATATTGTTCCTGAAATCTGGCACCAGAAAGGTACAGGCCAATCAGTCCTTCAGCCCAGTAAGACCATTAGGCAACAGTGCAAAAGAGGCCACTCAGCCCATTGAGTCTGTTTCACCATTCAGTACTGATCTGATATTTCTCAACCACACTTTCAAGACCTTTGAGACCACCCTGTCATTGTAAATTATAGTTAACCATCTCCTCATTACGATATCGTCCACTCCCTCCCAGGGATTATTCTGGGGAACCTCTGTTGCCATCCTTCTATGGCAAGTACATCCATCCTTGTTTAGTTGTTTAATTGTTTACTTGTTTAGTTTTGGTTTTGATCAGCTTGTCTTTCACTATGCACTATGTTTCGATGTTAGATTTTATTATAACAATGAAATAAAAGTTTAACTAAAATGTGAATATAAACTGGGATAAACTAATTTATTTACTTATAACACAAATTCAAAGACTTTCAAACACAAAATAAAAGTGTAATCAATTAATCCCCAAACATACTTCAGTAGATCCCGGAATGGCACAGTACCAAACCACATTCCTTTTATGGTACTCCTACTGGACAATCCCTTTCTCTAACACGTCAGTGGGTTTAATTTGACTTCAACCTCCCTCGGAAAATCTGATTACTTCTTGATTGACCCATCATATACCTGAGCTTAATGTACTCAGGTTCAAATAACCTCTTCAGGATTTTGTCCAAACACCTGACTGCCTGGAAACTGTCACCAACTCTTTATTCTTAATGTAATCGAGTGGTAACAAATTGAATCATCATCCCTCCCCTTTTCAGGAGAAATTTTAATCAAGAATACTTTTGAATAACTACTTAAAACTGAAAACAATAATCAAAAAGCTCTTTCACTCTAAGCTTTGGCGGCTTTCCCTAAGCTTGAAGAAAAGCCCAGAAATTACTTACAGATGCTTTCAGACACAATGCTAATTTTAACACCTTAAACCCATTTAGGGAAAATGAAAACTTAATAGTTTTAAAAACTAACTCTCAAACAGTTTCAAAAATATCACACAACAATCACGCTTGTTATTCATTCCTTTAGTTACACAGAAAAACCCATGTGTCACTACTTCAAAAATATTGCCTACACAAATTCTTTTAGGTCTTCGGATGTACAAGCGCAACTTGGTTGGATAGTATTTTGAGACACTTTTTATGCTGTCCTAAAGTTATACAGCATGGAAGCAGACCCTTTGGTCCAGCAAGTCCATGCCAACCAGACAACCAGATATCCTAAACTGCCATTTGCTAGCAATTGGCCCATAACCCTGTAAACCCTTTCTACCCATTCAGCTGCCTTTAAAATGTTGTAATTGAACCAGCTTCCACCACTTACTCCATTCACACACCACCCACTGCATGAAAAAGTTGCTCCTCAGATCCTTTCAAGATCTTTCACCTGTTACCTTAAACCTATGCCTCTAGTTTTGGACTCCCCTACCCTGAAAAAAGACCTTGGTTATTCACCATATCCATGCCCTTCATGATTTTATAAACTTCTATAAGGTCATCCCTCAGCCTCCAACATGCCAAGGAAAATAGCCCCGAACTATTCAGCTTCTCCCGATAGCTCAAATCCTCCAACTCTGGCAACGTTCTTGCATTCTGCCATTGTCTGATCTCTATTATAAAATCTCCAGTCCCCATCTACAGTGGACCCTAATTTATCCTTGAGTCATTTTCCTTTCATATATTTTTGCCAGAAGATTTTACTTTCTGTCTTTACAGAAAGCATATACAGCATGGAGACAGATCCTTTGGTCCATCTCATATGTGCCCACCAGGTTTCCTAATCTAAACTAGTCCCATTTTCCTGCATTTGGTCCATAACCCTCCTAAAGCATGTCGTATTCCAACTTAGCCAGTTGTGTTGCCCCTTTTGGGAAGCTGTGGACTTGCACACAATGTCCCTTTGTATATCAATGCTCCTATGTGTCCTGCTATTTACTGTGTATTTTATTCTTGCATTTGACCTCCCAAAATGCATCACCTTACTCTTGTCCAGATTAAGCTCCATCTGCCTTTATTCTGCTCAATTTTCAAATGGATCTATATTGTACTGTATCCTCTCATGACCTTCTTCACATCCTCAAACTTACTAATCAGATCACGTTAATTTTTATCTCAATCACTGACAAATATTACACACAATAGATCTGATCCCTGTGGATATTCACTGGTTTCAAACCTACAACCACTTCCATCTAGAAGGAAAAGAGCAGTAGGTACATCAAGTTCACTCACCATCCTGATGTGGAAATATATTGCCATTCCTTCGGTGTCACCAAGTCAAAATCTCCAACAAAACACTGAAAGCCAAGCTACATTGGTTCAAGAAATCTGCTCACTATTCACTTAGTACATAAGACAAGAAGTAGACCACTCAGCCCTTCAAGTCAGCTCTACCATACAATGAGATAGTGGCTGATCTTAAAACTCTACTTTTCTGCCTTCTCCCCCATAAACCTCTCTTGCTTTTTTTTTATTATTCACTTATGGAATGTGGGTGTCTCTGGGTAGGTCAGCACTTACTGCCCATTTCTAATTTGCCCAGTGAGTAGTTAAGAGTCAGGACTGAGCTGTGGGTCTATAGTCACCTGTAGACCAGACTAGGTAAGGAAGCAGTTTCCTTTCTTAAAGGACATTAGTGATAGGTTTTTTCTTATAATTGACAGTGTATTCATGATCATCGTTAGACTCTTAATTCCAGATTTTTATTGAATTTAAATCTACCATCTGCCATGGCAGGATTCGAACCCCAGGATATTACTGAATCACTGGATTAACAGTCCAGTGGTCATACCATTAGGCCTATGTCTATCTGAACCTTGAATATACTTAATGATCTATTCTTAATAGCCCTCTGGTGAGAAATTGCCCCTCATTTCTCTCTGAAATGTGTGACCCCTTATTCTGAGATCTTACCATGTGGTCCAAGACTCTTCCACAAGAGGAAACAATATTTCCACATCTGCCCTGTCAATTAGGTCACCTTAATGTGCAGGTGCCAGTATTGGACAAGGACTATAACCTGATGTTGTGTGATTTTTGACCAACAGATTTGTTTCAAATCACAAGCTTTCAGAGCCTCGCTCCTTCAGGTGTTGGTGAGAGAGGTGGCATCAGGCACAGAATTTATAAGTAAAACATCAAAGGGTCTAGAACGTATTGAACAAACATAAGATTGCTGTTTAATCTTTAAACAGTTAGAAAAGAGATGCAGGTTTCGATTGTTTAATATGCAAATCCCAGAATTTCTTGCAAGTCACTGCTCCGACATAACTAAAGGTTTTATCTGCATACTAGCGATGATATCCCAGGTCAGGCAATACATTTTATGTGTGAGGTTTAGTTTAGAGAGGGAGTGTGTGTGTCAAGTCTCGCACACACTGTCTGTCACTCTCACCTAGATATAAATCTGTGGGGTGAATTTTTAATTGTGGATGCGTTCTATTTTGTTCAAAAAGCACACAATTTCTAGGCAGTCAGCCAATGTGGAATTTTTTAAATTCCTAAGTTGGAAATAAAGCCTCTGTGACTCCTTGTTAAAACACAGACAGATTCTAAACAAGACCTCATGTCTAAAATATAGACCCTTTGATGTTTTACTTATAAATTCTCGTGTCTGATGCCACCTCTCCCACTAACCCCTGAAGAAGCAGCAAGGCTCCGAGTAAGGTCATCTGTCATCCTTCTAAACTCCATGTTCCATACTATCTTATTTTTATGTTCTCTTTTCCCTTTCCTTATCAGTTCTTTTTGGCCTTTCTTTACTGGACCATATTGCTCACAATCCTCAGGCTGACTACTATTTGTGAAATTATTATAGGCTACTTTCTTTGACATATTGCAATCTTTAATTTCTTTCACTAATCATAAGTGATGCACTTTTCCCTTTGTGTGATTGTGTCTTTTAGGAATGTATGTCTGCTGCAGACTAAAAAAATTGCTTTTAAAGCCAGCCATTACCTGTCAACTTACAAATGTGTTGATGCATTTTCCCAATCATCTGAGTAAACGTGCCCCTCATAACATGAGTTTGCTTTGCTGAAGTTTAAAGTCATTGTTTCAGAATGAACGTTGTTGCATACAAATTTCATGTAAAATTCTACTGTATTATAGTCACTATTTCCAAAGCCGCCTTTACAGCAAATTTATTAATTATTGCTTTCACACTACATAATGCCAATAGTCCAAATGCTTTTTGACTGCTCAATGCCTGTTCCAGAAATCCGTTCCATGCACAACTCCAGGAATTCACCTTCTACATTAACGTTGATGCTGACAAGGTTATCTCAGACCATGTGCAAATTGAAGTTGTCCAGTATTACTGATGTTGCATGCATCTCTAATTTCCTGATGTGGCATGCCCAACATTAGTACAACAATTTTGTGTTCTATAAACAGCTTCCACCAGTGTTTGCTTTTCCTTGCTGTTCTTAGCTCCACCCAAATTAATTAGCACATAGAACATAGAACAGTACAGCACAGTACAGGCCCTTTGACCCACGATGTTGTGCTGAACTTTTACCCTAAACTTAAGGTCTATCTAACCTTCACCCCTGCCTTATACATCACCGTATGCCTATCTAATTGCCGCTTAAATGCCCCAATGAGGCCGACTCCACTACCCTCCTCAGCAATGCCTTACCAACGTCCCTACCACTCTGAGTAAAGAACCTACCTCTGACATCTCCCCTGTATCTACTTACACTCACTTTAAAACTATGCCCCCTCGTAATAGCTACCTCCACCCTAGGAAAAATACTAGATACTGATTCTTCACCCCTTAGGAAGGTTGCTACCCCACCTCCTTTCCTTTCCAAAATGTGAATATCCTCAGCTTTTGCATTGTGGCATGTAATAAAATGTACATGTTGCTCCAGCTGGGATACAGAGTCAGAGCTCTAAACAACTGTATAACTTCAATCTCTTTATATTTGTAACACAAACAAATCACCCATAATATTGTCGAATGGTAGAGCAAGCTTGAAGAGCCAAATGGTCTTTTTCTCCTAATTTGTATGTTCGTATTTCAGCTGGCCTTGATTATAAAGGTCAGTATTCAAATAGCCTTTCTAGTTATTTTTCACATCAGTCCACTGGCTTTTAGTGATTTTGGACGTGGACCTTGAAAGCTCAAATTAGCAGAAATTTATCAATTCATGAAATTCTTTAATCAAACTTCCTCAGATTTGAATGTTCCATGTACTTCATTTTATGGAGTTTCTTCTACCACAGCTTTGCCTGTGCAATCTTTTGGTATCATTTGGTAAATTTCTGAATTCATCTTTGATTTACTTTGCCACCTAATTTGAGCCATCAGCGAATCTGGGCTTAAAGCTCTTCATTTCTGTGTCTAAATCATTTATAGATGCAGTGAAATTATCCCATATTTTGTCTCTGGCTCATGATGTATCATTGTGATTTTGTGGCACTCAACTTTCAGACACAACCTGTGTTGTTGAGACTGAGTTGTTTTTAATAGTTAATGGGACAGGCTTTGTTGGTTAGACCAGCATTTATTACCCACCCCTAGTTTCTTTTGAGGGCAGTTCAGAGTTGGCTACTTTGTTGTGTTTCTGGACTTGCACGTAAGAAAGCCTGGGTAAGAATGGCAGATTAGTGAATTGATGGTAGTGGTTACATAACCAGCTTTTTAAATAAATCTAGTTTATTTTAAAAGCTGAGTTTGCCATCTGCCATTTTGGGATTCAAACCTTTATTCCCAGAACATTAATTTGAGGTTTTGAATACTTAATCTAGTGACATTTTCACTACACCACTACACCACTGCAGCTTGGGCTTTATATGCTTTTCATTCATGGTTTGGATGCTAGGGTAGGATTGATTGCTGGCAGAAACATTCAGACCCAGAAAATAAGTAGATCTAATAAGAGATGCAGGCTTCAGTAGAATTAATAAGTTTGATTAACATCTTAGTAGGAAGGAGAAATGTTTTAATAAGACAAAATTATAGATTTTGATTTGATTTATTATTGTCACATGTATCTACGTACAGCAAAATGTTTTGTTTTGCATGCAGTATCGGCAGACCATTCCACCAAAGGTCATAGAGTGATTGAACAGAGTGAGGAATACAAAGTTACGAAGTTGCACAAAAAACAAGATCGGTATTAGATTTGAAATTTGAGAGGTCCTTTCTGAAGTCTAATAACTGGGGGGAGAAGCTGTTTTTCATCCTGTTGGTATGTGTGTTTAAGCTTTTGTATCTTCTGCCTGATGGAAGAGATTGGAAGAGATTATAAACAGGGTGGAAAGGATCTTTGAGGTTGGCTGCCTTTCCTAAGCATCGAGAGTGGAGATGGAATCAATGGATGGAAGTTTGGCTTGCGTGATGGATGAGGCTGTGTTCACAACTTTCTTTAGTCTAGCATTGCAATAAGTGCACCTGTATTGCAAACACATGTACCCACAAGATTCTCAGACTACAATTCCTGGGGAGATTTTCTATTGAAGTCTGATAGCTGGATTCTAGCACTGGTTGAAACATCTGGAATCATGGTTGTGAACTTTTATCTCAATCATAATGGATTTGTTGGATTGAATCGGGGTTAAATGGTCTAATTATATACTGACTTGATACCTTGTATTTGTGCATTGATTAGTGTCTGTTATTTTCCTTTTATCTTTTCACCCTTGTATCTAAAGATGAAAACTTTCTGCGTATCAGTTTTCTGTCTGACTAGATTTAATGAGTATTGTCCAGTAACTTACCGCCTGATTATGAGTGCAATCTGTGGGCATGCGTGCGTAACGACATTCATCGAAGTGTTGTGTTTCACAGTGGAGCATTAAATTGAAAGCTGATGGCATTTTAAGCAATATCACCAATAGCACTTTACATTAATATAGCGCCTTAATAAACAAAATGCCACGGTGCTGCACAGCTGCATTACAACACAAACTTTATTACTCAAACACACATGGTGATATTGAAGACAATGGCGAAAAGTTTGATCAAAGAGATGTACGATGTGGAAAAGGACCCTTTGGTCCAACTTGTCCTTGCCAACCAGATATCCTAAATTAACCTAGTCCCATTTGCCAGAATTTGGCCCCTATCCCTCTGAATCATTCCCATTCATTTACTCATCCAGCTGCCTTTTAAATGTTGTAAATGTACCAGCCTTCACTACTTCATCTGACAGTTAATGCCATGCACGCACCACTCTCAGTGTGAAAAGTTTGCTCCTTGGGTCCCTTTTAAATCTTTCCCCTCTCATCTTAAACCTATGCCCTCTAATTTTGGACTTCCTTACCCTGGGGAAAAGACCTTGACTATTTACCTTATCCATGTCCCTCATGATTTTATAAACTTTGATAAGGTCAGCCCCCAGCCTCTGACTGTCCAGGGGAAATAGCCCCAGCCTATTCAGCCTCTCCCTACAGCTCAAACCCTCCAACCCTGGCAACGTCTTTGTAAATCTTTTCTGAACCCTTTCAAGTTTCACAACAACTTTCCTGGAGCAGGGAGAACAGAACTGAACACAGTATTACAGGAGTGGCCTAACCAATGTTCTGTACAGCTGCAACATGATCTCCCAATTCCTATACTCAGTGCACTGACCAAGGAAGGCAAGTGTGCCACATGTCTTCTTCAATACCCTGCCTACCTGTGACTCCACTTTCAAGAAACTGTGAACCTGCACCAACCATCCCCAGGACCTTACAGTAAGTGTATAAGTCTTCCCTGAATTGCCCTACCAAAATGTAACAACACACATTTATCGAAATGAAACTGGATCTGTGTTTTTTTAGAAAATATAGAATCATACAGTGTGGAAACAGACCATTCAGCCCAGCAAGTCCACATCAACCCTCCGAAGAGCGTCCCACCCAGAACCATCCCCCTACCCATTCCCTGTAACCCTGCATTTCCTATGGCTGATGTACCAAATGTACATATTCTTGAACACTGGGCAATTTAGTATGGCTAATCCACCTAACTTGCAGATCTTTGGTCTGTGGGAGGAAACCAGAGTACCCAGCAGAAACCCACGCAGACATGGGGAGGAACATACAAACTCTGCACAGACAGTTGCACAAGCATGGAATCAAACCCAGGTCTCCTTGCTACTGTGAGGCAACAGTGCTAACCATTGAGCCACTGTGCCCTGAAAAGCCTGAGCAAGATCCTGTTGTACTCTGAATTAACTTGATTCGCTGTTTCATCTGCAGATTTACTAACAGTATATTATTCACATCCAAATCATTTATATAAATGATTAAAAAGCAGTGAACCCAGCACAGATCTTTGCGGCGTACTGCTAGCCTCCAGTCCAAAAAACAACCCTCCATTTTTTAAATGAAAGATGTAAACAGAAGAAAACAAGAATCACTCCTGGGACAGAACCAGGTGAAACTGAGAGCAAAGCCCACTATGCTCTTCCGAAACACAAAATAAAGATGTAGCACTTCCTGCGGTTGCAGGGAAAGGTGCTGGTGTGGTGGGGGCTATTGGCGAGTGTGGAGTGGACGAGGGAGTCACAGAGTGAGCGATTCCTACGAAATAGGAGCAGGGAGGGAAATATCTTTGGTCTTGGGGTCAGATTGTAGGTCGTGGAAGTGGTGGAGAATGATGTGCTAGTTGTGGAGGATAGTGGGGTGGTATGTGAGGACCAGAGGGATTCTGTCTTTATTTTTATTGGAGGGGGAGGGGGTTTGAGGGTAGAAGTGCGGGAAACACAAGAGATGTGGTTGAGAACATTTTCGATCACCAGAGAGGGTGGATGTTGCAGTCCTTGAAATAGGAGGACATTTGGGATGTCCAGGAGTGGAACACTCCATCTTGGGAGCAGATGTGGCGGATTTTGACATGGGATGAAGCTCTGTTCCCAAGATTGAACACTCCACTCCCGTACTGCACACCTACCCCAATACCTTCCCCCTCACCTCCATCCAAGGCCCAAAGCAAACTTTCATATCCAACAGGCGTTCGCCTGCACATCCTGCAACCTGGTCTCCCTAACCACTGTTTCCGAAGTGGTCTCCTCTCCATCAGTCAGACCAAGTGCAGACTCGGGGACCGTTTTGTGGAGCATCTGCCCACTGAATGTGCCAAATTGAAAACTAATGCAAACTCAAAAAGGTGAAATGGAAACTTATACTCCAGAGACGATTAACTGAATCAAAATATCATTATCCAGGCTAATAATACACTCCAGACCCC